>NC_137610.1:20115092-20232592 GCF_963280865.1 Gymnoscopelus braueri | reverse complement strand
GCGGTAGATGTGAAACAGATTACAAAAAAATACTTTAAATCTGCCGTCCCTATTTTGGGCATCATTATAGGAGATTTTCACTTATTTTCAACAAGCTACAAGCTTTGCGATGCGACGGCTCTGAGCTATTTTCCCTGCGCGACACCATCATACAGAAATATAAAATAAGGCTGAAGTGGTTAATTGTTTTCGTATAACACAGTCCTTGGCTGTTACCACCATGGCTCTAAGCAGTGCAGCTGATTATGGCTGCATGCAACAGGAATCCGTCACAGCGCTCCCCACCCCACGGCCCCACCCCCTCATAACTAGCCATAATTTCTTCAGCTCTGCCAATAAAGTCTGTTGTTTGAATCAGCAGTATGCCTAATGTAATTGGAGTCAGGCAGAAGTGCAGGTAAATAGAGAGGGGCAGAGGCGGGGAAAAAAACGGTCCAAGCTGTGTTTAATGTTTCATATAAATGTACCCCTTGGAGTGGTTTATAAGAAGTCTGTCCTATGTGGCGTGATGGATGGAGATTTTACAGTGCTATATGGCTGTGTGCGTGGACCCAATGGAGTGGGGGTTGGGGGGGGGGTGCAATGTCACTATGAAGGTCATAAACAATGCTTTGGATGCAAATGTGTATTGACGGCCAATTCCGTCTCTCTCTCTGCCTCTCTCTCTCTCTCTCCACCATGCACCTCTGCTACCTCCTGCACCACTGTGGGCTTTTCTATTGTGCAGTTTGAGTAAGCGTGCACGCACGAGCATGCCCATGCATGTGTGTGTGTGTGTGTGTGTGTGTGTGTGTGTGTGTGTGTGTGTGTGTGTGTGTGTGTGTGTGTGTGTGTGTGTGTGTGTGTGTGTGTGTGTGTGTGTGTGTGTGTGTGTGTGTGTGTGTGTGTGCGTGCGTACGTGCGTGTGCGTGTGTAGATGTGCGTGGGTGTGGGTGCACGTCAATGCGTGAGTGTTATTTACATGTGTATACATTGTTCGGGGCTCGCATGGGAGCTGTGCCTCCAGGGTGATGTTTTATCTCACACCTGTTCTCTCCGTCTCATAGTCCTCTCTTTATTCAGCTGCCTCAACTGCAGAGAGGCTCCTAGATACGCACATGCACACGCACACGCACGCACACACACACACACACACACACACACACACACACACACACACACACACACACACACACACACACACACACACACACACACACACACACACACACACACACACACACACACACACACACACACACGCACACACACACAGTGGTGGAAAAATTACTCTAATTTTTCACTTAAGTAAAAGTATCAATACTGCAATATGGAAATACTCTGTTACAAAAGTTCGGAATTCTAAATATACTTGAGTAAAAGTATAAAAGTATTGGCATCAAAATGAACTTAGAGTACCAAAGGTAAAAGTACTCATTATGCAGAAGGTCCCATTTCAAATATATATTGAAAATAGTGATTCAAAATGGCCTAAATGTATATAGGGCTGAACTGGTTAATGTGTGTTTTGCAATTATAATCAAAATCTACAAAGTAACTAAAGTTCTCAAATAATTGTAGTGGAGTAAATATTTTGCCTCTGAGATGTAGTGGAGTACAAGTATAAGGCATTGAAAATTGGATATACTCCAGTAAAGTAAAAATGCCTCAAAATTTTACTAAAGTAAGTGTAAGTAAATGTACTTAGTTACTTTACACTACTGCATGCACACACACACACACGCGCGCGCGCATTGTATTTGATTCCCGCAGGGTAAGGCTCCCTGATTGGCGCCTTTGATAGCGCCATCTCCATGGCGATCAGATAAGGTGTGTGGTTTTACAGTCAGCCGAGTCCTCCCCGGCCAATCATCAGCCACCAACGCTCTCAGCCCAATGACAATTGATCACGCTGGGTGCAGTATGAGAGAGGCCATGCACACACAGAGCATAGCGTGTAATGTCTATATAATGTCTATATATTCCTCCTAATCATGTAGCATCTGCATACGTACGGTAATTAATTTGTATGCATGGACATGCAAATTAAGTGAATGAGTTTGGAAAACATACATGCTACAGTATATTCATGCTTACTGTCATCCAGAGGAGTAGAGCCCGGTCATACAATTTATTATTGTGAATATTTCCAGGTCCACAGAGATAGTGCTGTTTATCTATACCATGAACTCAGTGATTTACAATCCTCTGTGGTCGTTTATTCTCAGAGTAAAATGTTTTACTGTGTGGCTTTTGAGAGCAATGTGATTTTCTTATTGTAATACAGTAATATGCCCCTAGTAATTACAACATGATTGCCACTCCACCAGCACTTTATTGCTTTTTCTGAGGCAATTTGACCTGAAATTGGAAGTTAAATGGAAATTTTATTCCAGCTATTATTTATTTATTTTCCAACTTATCCATCATTTGGGGAAAACAAAACAAAAAACAAAAACATTCAGCCCTAACTGATAGTTCAGTCAGGAACACTCACGTCTTAAGTAGATTTAACCATTTACTGCAACAAATGGAATACAGCTCGACTTGGCGTTAATGGCTCCACTCTAAATTTTGCTAAGTAGCATGCTAGGCAAAATCAGGGAACGCTATAAAAGACATTTAATCAGATTAACTTGAGTCATGCAAACTTGAATGCAGTTTATAATGATTAATAATAATAATAATAATGATACATCAGATTTATATAGCACTTTTCTTAGTACCCAAAGTCGCTTTACAACAAAATAAAACAAAATCTACAACTTTATTAAGAGAGAAATAGTTAAAAGGTTAAATATTGAGCAAAGAAAAAAACATTAAGCTAAGACTAAAAGGCAGAAGGGGCACGGTGGCGCAGTTAGTAGCGCTATCGCCTCACAATTAGAAGGTCCTGGGATCGATGAGGGCGTGTTCTCTCCTCCGTGTCATCAGTGCCCATACCCTAGGTGGGGTTGGCGAAATGGCCTTTCTGTGTGGAGTTTGCATGTTCTCCTCGTATCCCCTAGGGTTAGTACCCTCACTAAAAACATGCAATAACCCTGGTCTCTATACTGCCTCCCCCTGGTCAGCCAGGGCGCCTGATGGAGGGGAAAGGAACTGGTTGGAATAACGTGTTCCTTCCACGTGCTACGTCCTACCGGGTAAACTCCCCCCTGTCAGGTGAAAAGAAGCGGCCTGCTCACTCCTCATACATTGAAGGAAGCATGAGCTCAGTTCGGGGCTCACCCCAGGCTGGCAGAGGGAGAGTAACGCCCTGGCGAACAGCCTGGCAATTGGCACTGGATGAAAAAATGGGCGAGTCTGAAAAGGTGGGTTTTGAGGGAGGCTCCGTGTGGGATGGAGGCGGCAATGTTTCGGAGGTGGAAGAAGGCTGTTTTGGTATAATATGGTTGACGTGGGACTGGAAGTTTCATAATAAAGCCATAGAACAGTTTAACTTTAGAGCCATGCAAACTTGTATTTCAGTTTAGCTTACTTTAGAGCCATGCACACATGAATTTCAATTTAACATTCAGTTTAACGTTTGAGTAATGCAAGACTCTGAACTCAAGCTCTTCTCAGGTCCCCTGATTCCAAAAATACCCGTCAGGACGGTCAGGACCCAAGACCTGTATACCCATATACCCGCATGAAGTGCAACGATGATTACACTGACCTGGGATCAGATTGCCGCACATGCTGTCAGTTCAGTGAGAGCGGAGAGCACACAGACTCAGAGCGCTTAAAAATATACCTCAATGGAATCAAAATGCACACGTGACGAGTGGGATCATGGATTCCTTATTCATCGAGGTGAAAACATGCAATTTAATGCCACTGTCTCTTAGGCTGCTATACGTAGCTGCTAGGTTTCATTATCCTCCTATAATTCTAGTAACCTCTGTGGCCTTGGTGCGTGCCCGTTTCTCCTCACTGGCTGGAGCACTTGATCTGATTTTGCACACAGCCATTGACCATTACCATCTGAACACAACTGCGAAGCCCTTTTTTCAATTTCAACAAATCTCCGCTTATTAATAGCGTGTCAAACAATGGGACATCACACTGCGCAGTCACACTGCGCAGGGTTGCCACGTTCGTGGGTTTCGCGCGAGAAACAACCAGCAAGGTCTGTACTTTCGCCTGCGGCCCTAAAAGCAACAAGGTCTATGAAAAGAAGGCCAAACGAAGCGCCTTCACACATATACATTGCCTCTTGGAAAACAGCCGATCTACAAGCTCACAACGCGTCCCCACACCCACCTGCACTTTCACAACCAACGCCAAAAACACACTAACCCTAAACCGCTTACAATAGGCGAACATGGCAACACCGAGCCACATTCCATTCACTGCGTTCCGTTCAGCGCAGCACACCAACAGCACAACACAACCACTTCACAGACACGACGACATCAGTTACGTGCGTTTACACAGAAAACATTCTTACGGATCTCTCTGTGTGTGTGTGTGTGTGTGTGTGTGCACGCGGGGGGGGGGGGAACCGTGCAACAGGACGTGCAATAACCCCAACTTTCGCCTGCGCCCTTCACCGGGTATGGTCTAGTGGCGTATAACTAACATTAGCCTGTTAAAACGGCATTTTAGGTATGTCGGGTCCATAAAGTAATAGGTCGGGTCTGTAATATCTCGGAATAAATCAGATCTCGGCCTGTCTTTTAAAAACGAATGTTGGGTCCACTCGGATTTTGCAACCAATTTCACGAGTCCATCCGGGTCTGAGTCCGTATTTGAAAATAATCTCGGAACCAGTCGGGTCTCGGAACAAAATTCACGGGTGCATTAGGGTTTGGGTCCGTCATTTTGGACACATGAAGAGCTCTACTCTGAACTATAAGGTGGAGGCTGGGGTGGTGGAGGCAAGCTTTGCCAGTATAACAGCGTGTGGAAGTGGCAGCAATTGAAATGCAGAGATCCAGTGTAGGAGGAAGCCGAATTTAAACGGACCGCCTTGTTGAGGGAATGAGGTGTGATGTGAACGTGATACTTCATTGACAGCTATGCTCTTTCAATATATAGCAATGCAATTCACCATGCTATAACAAAGTATCTGCAATACCAGTACCCATACACATGGGTACAAACATCAAGTTTTAGATGGATTGGTGTTGTGTGTAGCATGTGATAGCATTTTTAGACAGATACTAGGTTTGATCTTTACCTGGTATCGTAGTTCCTTTGATGCTTGCTGGTATTGCCCTTTCACCACTGGACTTTCTACTAATAACAGAGATTTCCCAAATTATATTATTATCCCTCCCCTACATTATCTGCTAATTATACCTCTCCCCCTGTTGGGCCTAGCGAGCAGGTTGCAAGGCCAGACTGCTGCTTACGGGCATGGGCTCAGGGACCCCTTAATATGAGTTAAAATCTGACTGGGCTGATGATGGAGGACTTGTTCATTTTGTCCATTCACACACTTACACGTGTGTGCACATGCACAGGCACACTACTATGTGTGTACGTGCACCCACGCCACGTACACAAAAGCATGCACACTGGCCAGGACCAAGAAAATGAATGGATGCAATGAGGCGTGGTAATAGTGTAAAAAGGTGGAATATGAATATGAATATGAACTATTAATGGCTGAAATAGGAAGGTGAGAGAGAGGCGGAGAGAAGAAAAGATTTTTAATGCGGATAAAGGATTCTGATGAACACCAAAGAACAATACAATAATGATCTTTCAGGTTGACTAATGGTATTATTCTTCTTGTTTACTTGTGCTGTAGCTACTTCTTTCTTTCATTGTGCTGCTTTTTATTATTCATAGAAACCCTGCTCCATTCAGTTGCCTTTATGTTTCAGTTTGGGACAGAACACATTTGTTGCTGACTTCACCTCAGAGGAGCAGGAACAAAACTGTCACTAGCATTGTCAGTTTACATTTTGTGGAGAATTTAATATGAACAACATTGAATTCCTGTGGTAGTTATATTGTTCATACAGTGCAGTTTCATTGAAATTGTACTTGTCAGGAAACTTGCTGGCCATTATCTAAGTTACTGGCTGAAAAGAGGATACAGCACTGTACAGGGTATGTGATGCATTATGGAATAAAAAACATTAGATTGACATTTTCAGTATGTTTTATCAATTTTCAAAGTAAATGTAAGTAAGTGATTCAGTGGTGGAATAAAACTGAAATAATAGCCCATTTCACTGTACAGTTTGGTGTATCTATGCATTAACCCTTTAAGACCGGGAACGCATCTGTGTAATTTTTTAGATTTCTTTGGCTATTCAAAAATAGCAGATATACAAGCTCATAGCGCAGCACTGAGTGCCACGCTATGAGAATGAAGATCTACTATTTTTGAAAAATCGTGAAAATGTGTACATTTTTAATATATATATTTTTTAACATTTTAACTCAAATCTTTGCTTCTGGAACAAAACATTTTGAGATGGGGGTCCGCAGCCAAATACATAACAAAACATTTTTCTAAATCCGAACAGTGGCCCTAACTTTTCCATGTCAAGGACCCCCAAAATGATATGTAATTTGGCCGCCGACCCGCATCTCAAAATATGTTGTTCCAGGAACCCCCCAGAAGCACAGATCGGAGTTTAAAATGTTCGCTTTAAAACATGTATATATATATTCAAAGATTTGCCAAAAAAATTCACGATTAAAAAAAAATAGCAGATCTACAAGCTCATAGTGCGGCACTCGGTGCTGTGCAATGAGCTTGTATATCTGTTATTTTTTAATAGCCAAAATAAATCTTAAAGTGACACAGATGCGTTCCCGGTCTTACTGGGTTAAATCATGCCATGGTACAGAGTACACAGTTTGAAATTAGCTACTTGCATCATTTGGGAAACCTTTTAGGCCCATAAAGCTGTCACGTCCTCACTTCCTGCACTTTAGAAGCATTAAAGCATTAAACCATTCCTTCCAACCACTTTTTGACGTGGTTTTAGAAATAGCTTGATGCTTGATGGGTTTTAGATGGAGCAAGGAACAAGGAGTAGAGCTGTTGAAAATGTCTCTCCCCCTGTGACTACATGTGTAACCTTGAACAAACTGCAGGAAAACAATTACTCACTTGTCACCCAAAAAAAAGAAAAGAAGAAAATATTAGAAAGGTCAGAAGCAGAGGGATTGATCTTAAGCCATTTATTTGAAGGCTGCTTGTTGCAGACAGTACATGGGTACATTGCTATTGGGAATGTGGAGATCAGTGGTGGTACAAGTACTCATACTCAACACCAGTACTTGAGTCTATATATATACTCTTTTTTTTTAATCACAAAGTAAAATCTCTATTCTGATAGTTGGCTTATAATGTGTTCAATAACAGGGGTCTGTTTGAAGCCTGCTTGTTATAGACAATACTGTGGCCGCATTTATAGCTGGAATGTGGAGACCAAGATACTGATTAAGCTTCCAAATCTTTAGTAAACAGAAAATACATTTTCAGGTAGGTTACAAATTCCATCCAATTAGGAAAGAGCACCCATTTATCAGCATCAGTTTTGTAATGTTCCAATTCCAAATTTTAGAGTGTCTGTCGCAAGAAATGGCAAAGTCTATGAGACATATGTTAAAGGGCATCGGAGGGTGATAAAAACAAGAGTGGAGATCCATATGGCTAAATCACCATTCTGGCACTGTATACAGTGGGCAGGGTCTAACCTTCAGCACACAAGGCAGAGCTGCATTGAGTATAAAAACAATTCGTCCTCAGAGAACTTTTCCGGTCTCGGTAAGCCGAAATAAAATGTTTATTTCTTTTGAACTATGCAGCCAGCTTTAGTCATCGTAGGCATTTTCAAAGCAAAAAGGAAAGAGAGCAACTAGAAAAAGTGCTCCTCAGAGCACAGGTCTCCGCCAGGTCAGGTACGTTATTGTGGCCTCCTGGTGGCGTTATAATAGGCCAATGTGAAAAGGGTGCCATTTATTCTTAGGCCTTTCACGGCAATCGAACACTGCATTCATGATTTGATGCATTTTGTTCCATAAATGTGTTTTACTAAATTAGACCTGCTGGTGGCGCTATAACAGGCCAATGTGAAAAGGATGGCATTTCTTCCTCGGCCTAGTGGGAAAGTGCGTGTGAAATTTCACGGAAATCGCAAGCTGCGTGCATAGTTTGAGGCATTTTGTTCAAAACGGACCAATCCTGCAAACTTTGGAAGCCAACCTTAGCCAATCAGGATGGAATATGGGAAATCTGACAGATACTGTGTACTGATTTGCATGACGTTTGGATAAAATCTGTAGGAGTAATATAAACAAATGGGTTTTGCACAAATCGGCCTCCTGGTGGCGCTATAACAGGCCCATGTGACGGGGCAGAGGTTCTGAATTGGCATCCAGGGAGTGTGTGTGTGCACAGTTTCGCAGCGACCGGTCCGACAGTGCCTGAGATTAGCTGGTCGCACACGGACAGGACACACGGACGGACACACGGACGGACGGACGGATGGACGGACAGGGGGTAAAACATACTCTCTCGCCATGCCTTTCGGCCTGGCGGAGACAATAAGGAATTTAGATGTTGCTTTTAGATACAATCCCTGCAGGATCAAGTGTGAGTAATTGAGTCGACATCTCACACTAGAGATGTCTTTATTGTAAACTCCTATAGGAACAATGTGCTGTGTGAAGAGGCTTCGCCCATAAGCCCTGTTGAGCTGGATGTTACAACACACACAGCCGGGTATTCTGACCTCTGAAGAGCACATCAATGAACACATATGCAGATTTCGCAGACAAAGAGGATACCCACAATCCCTTGGTTTGATGCCGAAGAGGCTTGATTACTAATGTCACTTTGTGGATTCGCTGAAAGAGCGCTGCATGGGCTCTGAGGCAATCCCCCCTACCAGCCCCAAACTCCTCTGGGACATGAGAGGAGCAACTGAAAAGTCTGCATCTGTCATTTCACATACGTCCTCTTCAACCCTTTCCCCTGTCATCGACGATCAAATCATGGATAATGACTCTCACAGGGACCGGTTACTGCAAACCGGTCGTTACAGCAGCCACGAGTGCACAAAAATAATACCCAAATGCTGCTATCCGCCGTGATGGTTAAGAATGCTCTTGCCATGAATGCAACACAGTAGCTGAAAGACAGGTTCAGCTGCTACCCATTTTACAGTGTGCATGATTTCCTCACCCTTTCGCCTTACCATCACCATTATACAGTACATGATGTAGGAAGCCTGTTTGAAAGACAAACTTTAGAGGGAGAGAGAAATACCTTGCATTATGCATTCATCCGTCCTACGTACCTGATACACGCAGCTTGTTAAATCGCCACCCTGCTTCTGTTCTCTGTGTTTACATTCATAAATCAGCAGGAGTGTTGCGATTAAGGCGGGGAAAAGAAATGTCCCTCTCTACCTTATTCATTATCTTCACAAGTACTCCAATTTGTTTTCCATCTGGAATCCGAGGTCATGGCCTCAGCAAAAAAAAAAAAAAAAAAAAAACTCATGTCAACATAGACATAAAAGAGTAGCATCTGTTTATGATGTCCTCTGTGGCAGATGGCCGTTGGGGTCCTCGGAGTTGCAGTGATATGTGCACTAAGCCAGTGAAAATGGAGCCTTTTTGAAAGCCCAAAGCTTAAAAGAGACCACCACTCAGCACAGCGTGAACACAGCAAACACCATTATCGCCTCGGCGGTTTACAGTAGCCATGTTCTATAACTGCAGAGGGACACAAACTTAAGAGGGGGAAAACAGCATGCTGGGGGTTGAGATGTGTGACTGAAAATGTTGAGGTTTTAGGGAGACACAGCAGAGTCACAACACAGAGATGCTTTCGCTTGCACATGGCTTCGGTTGAAGTCCAATAGGCAAAAATAGAAATAACAAAATGCGACCCATCAGTTGCTGCCCTTTATATTTGAGTGTCTTTGTAAGTATTTTAGGTGCACCTAACATATAGACTGCCCTTTCCACATCCCTACGTACAAGTACAAGTCACATGTGGCCAATCTCAAGGTGAATACAAATGCTAATGTGCATGGAGACTTTATGGAGAATACATCACTTTGACATTGATGCTGAATGTAATGTCATAGACTCTCTCTCTCTCTCTCTCTCTCTCTCTCTCTCTCTCTCTCTCTCTCTCTCTCTCTCTCTCTCTCTCTCTCTCTCTCTCTCTCTCTCTCTCTCTCTCTCTCTCTCTCTCTCTCTCTCTCTCTCTCTCTCTCTCTCTCTCTCTCTCTCTCTCTCTCTCTCTCTCTCTCTCTCTCTCTCTCTCTCTCTCCCTCAACTATAGACAACCCACATTCTCCTAAGTTGCAGCCACAGGCAAGGCTGTGCCACTTACACACTCAGGTTTATAGTCTTGGTTTTATTATACCTTTCCCCACCAGGCAGCCCTCAGAGACAATGACACCCCAGACACCTATTTAAAGATTTTGGTGAGCTGCAGATGACCGTGGCAGGTTGTCATCTGCAGGCCGTGTGACTGTTTATGGGTTCTTATAATGTTTGGACCGCAGGCTCAGCCCCTGCGTTGGAGTGGCTTGCAGATGCTGTACTCAGACCACAAAATGAACACACACACACACACACAAACAAACGATTCCTAACGAAACTCTTTAGCCACCGCGTCCATCCTGTAGGCTAGTGGCACCATGTGCAGAAGGTTAATGCAATGGGACAGGGGGAGAAGTGGTGTGCCAACAGAGAACGTCAGAGGGAGGAGAAGGGCTGTCGATGTTCGGTCAAACTTGGTGATCGTCCAGTTAGGTGACAGTCGCTGAAGAGGTGGTAGCATACTTGTACAGTACATGAACACCAGGGGGCATAGGAGATTTTTTAGGGGGGGCATGGGGGGCACTTGCCCCCCCTGGGGGCTGGACAATTAAAAACCAATATATATATTTGCTTTTTATATCTAAAAAAATATATATGTCTCATATATAGCTTATATTATGGCTATATATGTACATATATGTAGAGACATATATGCAGACGGCCAATTCCAAATATGTCACATATATATGTGCATATATATAAAAAATATATGTTCATATATTTCCTTTGCCAGGGGGCAAATGGCTATTTGCTTGTGTATCCTATGGTTGGGTATGCATCTGTGAATCGGGGCGAGTGTGAGTTTCTTTAGCTACTAAATATATTGTTGTGTATTCCTTTAAATAACACATTATTTGTGAATTTATAACAACATACTGTATCTACGCCCTAACGTTTAAAATGTTCTCCAAACTCATGTTCTGTATGAAGGGGATATTGGCAAATATCTTATAATCAAAGGATTTGCAACATAACAGGATATTCTTTGAAATTGCTTCTTTGGTTGAGACAGCCTTGGATACAATCTCTGTCAGCATAACAGCTACAAATGAGCCAATTCCCTTTCTTCAGTTCCTTTCAACTTGTAGGCCCCCAAATTCCACCAATTATGCAGTTTTATTGCCATGGTCTATTTGCTCTGGTATTCCCCGAGCATTAGCAAGCGTCCACAGACACTACTGACATCACCAGGCAAGCCTGGCTTCCATTCCATTTTAACCAGTGGCAGTGCCATTACTGTAGCCAGTAATTTCCACACACATATACAGTACTGTACATGCATGCACGCACAGAGACCGTTTCCATATCCACTGATTCTCTCTGGGTATGCAAACTGGCAGAGCAAATTGGTCCCAGTCTAACTGAGAGGAATAAAAAGAAGTGGCATGTGCGGTGAGATCGATCGAGATGTCGGGCAAGAGAATGAGGAAGTGCGGCCCCGGGAGAGATTGGAGTGAGTCACAGTAACTGTATACAGTGGGTTAAGACAGAGAGGAAGTTTAACAATGTTTTTAACTGCCGTACCGGCTTCGCGTGTGCCATGTATTTACGGAATCTTTCCGTTGCCTGGCTTCACTGGCACTAGCTCAATTATTTCCTCCCTGTCGAGCTTGCTAGCCTTGGACGTACACCCACCCAATCCCAGTGCAGAATAGCCACTGACGAATTTTCAGCCCTACTGTACGACTCCCCTATCATCTGCACCGACAGGCATTGCTCGCCCACCTACAATTTCAATAACACACTGAGGGCACAATAAACATTTCTTGTATCTTAAAGACCGCTACGGGAGCACCCTGACACCCGATGGTCATTTGCTGATGCAGATTTGATGTGAACTCATTACTTTGCCGTGTCGGATTAAACTTGTTTGGCGAGAGCTGCCGCTATCTGGAGAGCAAAATGACAAACAGCAACAATTAAATTATGTTATTAGGTCTTGACCTCCCTTCATCGTAACTTTCTTTTATTTCTTTTGTTGCTTCGCTGCATCAAATAATCATTCCCTCATCCCCTTTACTTAGGTGTGCGCCACTGTCCCTTGACTCTATACCTTGCAGCTACAACACCTCAACACCACCTACCCCAGCCCCATCCCCTCCCTCCTCCTTCTCCCTCCATCACCCTGTGAACATGAGGACAGAGGCTTGGAGGAAGAGGGCACAGAGAACAGGCAGGCTGAGAGGAGAGGTAATTTCTGCTGTCTCACCTCAGCGCTTTCCTCATTCGAGTCTGATTAGCTCCAATAATGTATCTCAGACTTTTCAGCTGTTCAAAGGGACGGAGGTGAAAGGAGGAGAGCAAGGGAGGGGGAGCGAGATAGTGAAGGATACATCCCCTCCCCTCACAACTCCTCCAAGCCATTAATCTCTCCCCTTTTGTCACCCTCTTGAGAGAGTGATTATGGTGAGCTAATTGTACTTGAAGAACTTCTCTGCAACGTCTATCTTTTATACCGTAAAAGAGTTCTTGGCAAATTTTGGAGGTATAAATAAGCTCTTTGGGGGGAGGGATGGGGGGAGTGTGTGCATTTCCTCACCATTCCCACGTTGCCCTGTAAGTTTACAGCACTGGCCCATATAATTCCTGTTGACGGTGTAGTTCCAGTGGCTATATGGCAAACAAAGACAGGTACTGAAAACAGTACAGTATAGCATACAACATGAGACACTTGCTGTGAAATTGTTAAGCAGTGCAGAAAAACACATTTTGACCAGGGAAAATCATATTTATTGTGAAGCGCTGTAAGACTTGCATGAGTACAGTTTGTGACTGCTACTGTCTTCATAAACTGTCAAATCGGTGGGGTATGCTATTTTGGCACAGCTTTGCCAGTCAAGATTCAAGATGATGTTTGTTACATCCCATATACATGTATACAAGAGTACAATTCTTGGGTCTCGGTTCCTCGGCATGTAGCAACAAGACATAATAGCAAAAAATAGCGATAAACAAAAGTACTAATAGTAGATAGAAATAACTGAAATATAGTACAATAAAATAGCACACTGTGAGTTGCCTTTGTTTGAATTGGGAGCTGTGTCCTGTCCATGGGTCCTACCTCTAAATATGATAGGATATATCAGTCAGGGTGTCCATTTGTTCAAGCTAAATTCTACTCACATTCTCAGCTCAAAACATAAATTTGGAAAATGTGTTTATACTTAAAATGTATATATTTAATAATACTTTACTCAACAAATGAATAACTGTGGTTTTGCTCCACCAACATTTTTAACAGGTGCAATGCTCATTTTGGGGCATGGCCGTCGGTCAGAATGCGTGCCCTTTGGAGCAGGGTGGTTCTGGAGAACCGCTCTTCTGATTGACACTCGGCACTGCTCCATTGAGAATCCTCAGCAATACACCCACCAAGTATGAAGTCATTTGAATGAACGGTTCTCAAGATATACGAAGGACAGACATACAGTACAGAGTTTCCTGGAATGTATAGATAGATCAATTTATTTACAACAACTTAAGTTGTTACTTATTCAGTATGTCCCTGTTCACATGAATATACTCCCTATTGTTCTAGAACATTAACAATAGTAATCATATGTGACAAAAGATTGTTTGTCCTCCATAATCTCTAGCTAGACTCTTAATCCATTATTCAATTGATTTGAATTGGTGGAGCACTAAGGGTGACAAAATGTGTGCTTTTGTACACACAAACATAAAAAAGAATTGCAATCCAAACTGTACATGCCTGAAAACTCATATTGACATTTGACAATAAGAACAATGAAACAGTACTTGTTATCAAACAATGCTTATTGCTTGTACATTCAAAGAATGTTTCCCCTTTCTGTTAATGTACTTTGTGGACTTTGTTTTACTTCGAAGAGTGTGCAGTCAACTGCTCCAAAGCATTGTCGTATTTTGTGTGTTTGGTTGAGGTTGACAGAAAGACTCGTTTACTGTGGGCTCAGTACTCTGTACTGGATGATGACTGAAACAACTTGTTAGCAGACAGAATTGCAACTGTATCACTATAAAAGTGATGCTGATACAGTATGTGTTCTCTCTCCTTTGATATACACTTCCTTTCTTTTCCTTTCTTTTTTTTTTGGGGGGGGGGGGTATAGTAATCATTATAATTATCAAGGAGGAAATATGCCTATGGCCCTAAGACTTTAATATGTTGAACAATCTTGAGTAATCTAATCAAGGGTAAATTACTGTAACTGTATCCCTAACCAAGTGAATACGCTGTCAGATATTGCCTGACAGTCATGCATGCATGCACAGTCATGCATGCAAGCACATTGGAACATAGACACATGCCCATCCCACTCAAACATGCACATGCACATGCACATGCACATGCACATGCACATGCACATGCACATGCACATGCACATGCACATGCACATGCACATGCACATGCACGCGCCCAATACCACACGGTGCCCGGTGGTCATCAAGTAGTGTCTCTTTCCTTCAGCACACATAAAGGCTTGTGACATGTTCATTAAGCAGCAGAGATCCCATTACTTCTCTCAACAGCCTCCCTGTCACAATGCTCACATATAATTTGTTACACATCCAGCCTCAGGAATGCTAATTATTCCCCCCCCTCGTCTCACTCTCCTTTCCGCATTTTCTCACGTCCCTCCCTCGTTCTGCCTGTTTTGTTCATGCTGCAGGTGGCACGCTCCCTCAACTTTTGTCAGCATCGACCAGTCAGAAGAAGTATTCAGATTGCTGTCGGAATTGTCCCACTGTGATTTTATCAACCACTTGAACCCTATTAGCATCCCTATTCCGGGGGGGAAAATTCACAGAAAATAACCGATCTGCAAGCTCACAACGCTCACACGAAAAAAGAGAGCACCAGAGGGTTTAAGCGACTCCATCAAAGAAACAGAAAGGGGGGGGTGAATGGGAGATTGCATACAGTTTGAGTGACCAAATGGGATATTTAACCACATATTGTGGAGCAAAACATTTGGCGAAAATAGCAGATCTACAAGCTGTGAGCGCCTTGTAGATTGGTGTTTCGCTAACTGGAAAAGGGAAAAAGGAGCAGTGGAGTGCCCCGCCATGTTTGTGTGGCTAGTATTTGTCACAATGGCCAGATTCCTACAGTATACAGTATGAAAATGATCCACTTTTTTGGCAACTACAGAGAGCAGAGAGCCAAACGTCTGCTCTTCGATGTCATCAAGCATGTCCTGGGGCTGCACCGCTAATAGTGAGTTGGAGACTAACCTTCCTGGACTCATTAAGTGGAAAATCATCATGTGTACTGTCACAGTCATGTTTCCGCATTTCACAATGTTGTTCCCCCCCCCCCCAAGCTGGAGCTACAGTAAATATAAATTTGAGTTACAGTATATTACATTACTACAGTATCTATTTCATATAAGTTTAGTATGGAGTCCCAGTTTAAACGCTATCAATCCAATTACAAAGGTTACAAAGACAGCTAAAGATAGGACACCTATTTTTAGCCCCGATAGCAGTGCTCTAAGGATGAATATGACAGTTGGAAGGTTGGGCAGAATTGGTCTGTTCACACCCTTACTCCCAAACAAGATTTCTCAAAAACTACTGGCTGGATCGCTGTGGGATTTGTTATGCCCCTTCATGCACCACAGAAGATAACCCCTACTTATTTTGGTGACCCCGTGGCCTTTCCTCTAGCGACACCATTAGGCAGGAAACTTCCACTTGCACACAAGATATCTCAAAATCTAATGGGCAGATTGCCATGACACATGCCGAGTGCATTCACGGTCCCTGGAGGATGAACCCTACTTCTTTTTGGTCACCACATGGCCTTTTTTTCCTAGCGTCAGCCTTAGGCCAAAATGTGCACTTGCACTTAACCCATTAAAATCAGGAAAGCATCAGTGTCATTTTAGATTTTAGCTATAGTACATTGGTTGGCTGTTAAAAAATAGCAGATATACAAGCTCATAGCCACTTTGCTCATAGTCACTTTGTGCCGCGCTATGAGCTTGTATAGATCTGTTATTCTTTTTAATTGTGAACATTTGTGCAATCTTTATATAATATATATATTTTTTTTTAAGTAAAACTTTTAACTCAAAATGCTTCTGGGGCTCCCTGGAACAAAGTATTTTTGAGATTGGGGTCCTCGGCCAAATACATAATTTTGGGGGTCCTAGACATGAAAAAGTTTGAGAACCACTGATATAGCAACAGAGGTTTTTCAGAAAACTGTTAGGATTTAGAAGCCATTTTTAGAATCGGCATCAGGTCTTAGTGGGTTAATACATAAAAAAATCAAGTAGGCAGATGCTATACTTCAACTTAAATTAGGCGACTGTATGTGGCAACTAAAGATACCACAACCCCTATTTTGTGTAAAGATTATTAAAGTAAATAAAGTACAAAGCTTGAATCATATAGCAATAATTAACAGTGATGCGGTTGATGGAAAATGAAACCTGGATTAATTGCTCTATAATGTATACTGATGGCCAAGTCATTATGTCTTTTCCATTCACTGCAAACCCAAGTAGAGAATGTACGAAAGTAGTCTGTTTAAAACTGATACTGTTTGGATCTGCTTAATTCAATTTAAACAGTGTTCATTGTTTTGGCAACACTGAAAAAGACACCAGGGAAGGCAGGTTCAAACTGAATAATGAAGCAAAATAAATGCTAATTTAAGGATGAGAGACAGTCAAGTAGTGATGAGCTGCCTTCTAGCCTTTAAATAGATACTATTACTATTATTAAATAACTTGATCCTGTGATAGACTTTTGTTCTGCTCTAGATGTTGCCCCTGTGCCCTGCCGCTTAGTGTAAGTTTGTATTGTTAAAGCAATTGTTAATGCTTGTTTCCTAAGAAAAATAGGGTAGCGCGCGCGCGTGTGTGTGTGTGTGTGTGTGTGTGTGTGTGTGTGTGTGTGTGTGTGTGTGTGTGTGTGTGTGTGTGTGTGTGTGTGTGTGTGTGTGTGTGTGTGTGTGTGTGTGCATGCGTGCGTGCGTGCGTGCGTGTGTGTGTGTGTGTGTGTGTGTGTGTGCGTGCGTGCGTGCGTGCGTGCGTGCGTGCGTGTGTGCGTGCGTGCATGCGTGTGCGCGCGTGTGCGTATGTGCGTATATGCGCTTGCGTGTGCGTGTGCAAACATTTGTTGAACATGGTACCTAGATCTACAAGCTCACAAAGCATTGTGGTTAAAACATATTTTGTTGTAAAGTTGTTCCTGGGAGCTGTTACACAGTGTGCAGACATATTTTTCTTCTCTCAAGTGTACCTATTGTTTGGATGTGCGTGCTTCCCTTTGGACTCTATTTCTAAGTCATATTTTGTACCAGTTGTTCCTGTTGACAGGGATGAAATATGTGTAGTCTCATACAATAGGATCATATTCTACTTGTAACATTTATAGAATTAGTATTAGTGTTTGTAAAACAGCGGTAGGCCTACAACCTGCAAGTGCTGGGGGGCAGTGTGCAATTTTTGCAAAAATGTTACAGATAAATGATTGCACTCATGACTACGGATTCAGTGCATGTACGTTTATACTGCAGGGCATATTGTCCCAGTAATGCCTAATTCATGCTCCTTTGTACGATGGTGTCGCCCGCCAAAAATAGCAAATCTACAAGCTTTACAAGATCTGCACACCTCACGGACGAGACGCGTTGTGATCTTGTAGATCGGGTCTTTTCGGAATGCGACACCGTGGCACGACAAAGTATAAATCAGGCTTAACTAGGTTAAAACATTCTTTTTTTTCTGTCATGGTTCTGGTCTGTTGATGTATTGTATCATGCTCTAGTTGGGACATCAAGAGACAAGAAGTCATTGGTGCCTGGGGCGAATTGAAGTGTTGGTGGCTCATCTCAGAGCTGTGTTAATTGAAACACAAGGGGCTGCCACGAGCTGTGGCAGGCCAATAATACAGCAAAGCAGGCCTGACACCAAACTGCCCCTTCACCCCTTGGAGTGTGCTCTGTCTATCTTGTTCTTTTCCCTCTGTATCTCAACCTTTTCTTCCCGGTATATTTCTCTGTGTCTTGCGCCATCGTCTTCCCTGCTTCCCTGCTGTTTCGGGCCATATGTGTGGGCTACTGCACCTCACTTGGCCTGCAGAGTCCGGGGGTATGGCGGCTGGATAACTGTCAGGAGACAAGTTTCATTGGCTGTACATTTTCATATTACATGTAACTGTGTATTTTTTTCTTTGTAGACACATCCATGCCTTTCAATGCAGGGAGCCCCAGCAGTTTATGAGACAACAGTGCCCCCTATAGGCTGAAAAGATATGCACACTTAGCATATGCACAAGTACAGTCAACCTTCTGAGAGCTACTGTACATTGCAGACATAAACGTCGCTCATAAAAAACAAATATGTGGGGCAAACACAGCCCGCGTTCACCATACAGTCTGATTAATACAACACAGCCAGATGCTGAACAATTTAGACATGCTGCGTTTCCAAAGAACAAGAAGAGGAGAGAATTGTGAATAATTCATGGTTCTGTTACGCTCCTCATTACTGTAATTACATAACAGATATTCTCTGACAGGGGAAGAAACATAGAAATTACAATTTAAGCAGAGCAATTGTCATTTGGAGCCGTAATTGACGGTAATAAAATTATCCCCCCCTCTTGTTCTCCCCGTGGATCATATGCTACTCAAAATGTGAAGTATTAAAGTTGACACTAACAGCCTTGATGAGCAGCTAATGAAAGAGGGAAGGCAAGCGGGATTGTAAGTATTAGACATAAGCCTACATACTCCCTCTAATAAATTCCTGTTCTTTAGACCATGCATGTACCCTCCTGTCGTGTCTGTTTCCTCTGACGGACAGCAGTTTTTCCCATCAAATTAGAACTTTTGACTGCATCCTAATAGCAAGGTATTATATTTCTCAGCACTGGTAAACAAGTTGCTGCGGTGTGGTATGGATCAGTGTATATGGGTGGGTGACAAAGGCCTATAGGCTACTAACCTATTAATAGACCACACTGCATGTATAATGCAGGTATTGTGATGACTGATCTCTGCCGTTGTTGCCTCTCACCGTGCTGGCAGGCTGAGTCACACAGGAGTGGAGATGATACGACAGACTTTGATCTCTTCCACCTTGTCTCTCACCCCTTGCTTTGTTTCTCCCAGCGGACTAGTGCGTAATGTCACCCCCCCCCCCCCCTCCCACCCAGCTAGAGCAGGACGAAAATCCATGAAATGAGATGCCAAACATAACAAAATAAAAACGAACAAACAAAAAAAGGTTTAAAAAAAAAAGAAGGGGGGGAAAAAAGGCGAGAGAAGGAAAGATTTAAAAAAGAAAAAATGTGGAGAATATGAAAAAGCAGGGCAAGTCATTGGCCATAATGAATAGCATGCAACTCCAGTTCACTGCTGATGGGCGTATTAATCTTACTGCAGTAAAATCTGGTCAGGCATTCGCAGTGGGACATCACCAAGCGCGGCTTAGGGCCCAAATTACACCCTGGAGGGACTTTACCCTTTAGAAAGAGGATAGGAAAACGGCTCCCAAACAGCCGGGCAAATAGCACCTGTGTTACAAATAGACAGAGGGAACGTGGGGGAGGCGACTACGTAACCAGGTAGAAGGGAGTGGTGGGTCTTACCGATAGCACTGTAGTCTATCTGCTGGGCTGAGATGAGAGGAACTCTCAGAGATAATCATGCTAATACTGAGTTCCCTCATTACCTCTGAGGCTCTGAGCTGTGGGCTCAGGCCCAAGTCACACACAGATAGAGAAAAGAGAGAATGAGCGTGCAAGAGAGAGAGAGAGAGAGAGAGAGAGAGAGAGAGAGAGAGAGAGAGAGAGAGAGAGAGAGAGAGAGAGGGCAGAACATAACCCTGCAGCTCCCTAAGAGGGCTATTCCTGGACTTTGGGGAATAGAACCAGTATCTACATTATGAGGAAATGTCATTATACTGACTCATAGGGATGTAAAGACTTTCTACTCGGAAATTCAATGCATGTTTTACACTGGTATTATATGGTTTATAATGGCATCTGAACACACGTGGCTTTGATTTACAGTAATACATGTACATGTTTGATTGTACTGTATGTATTCTTAGTCAACCGCATGTTCTTCTCTCTCTATACAAACAGATGAAACTCGTGCTGCTGCAGAAGCTCTGCAATACGACTGACATAGTTTGGCACACGCCTCTCACTGCTTGAGCCTATTACACGATTCCTCACAGCGCAATGTCACTTCAATCATCGACATGATGCTGTTAGCGCTCCCACTATACGTACAGCTGGTCCCCAGAGATTGCTGTGTAATGCTGCAGAGATCAGCTTCAGATCTCAGATCTGAGATGTGACATTTTGCCCAAACCCTAATTGGCGACTTGCAAAAAAAAATTGAATGTTTTGATCACTTCCTCTGATTGTTGTCACTGCAGGACCACGGCAGGCATGAAAAAGGGCAAGGTTCACTGAACCTGAAGAGGTGTGGCATATACAGTATATGTGTGATTCTATCTGTTCAGTTTTCATTTGGATTTGCTGAAATGAAAAGTGCATAAGTAAATAGGTGAAACAAAGTAAGACAAATATCTAGTACGAACAATGTAATCACATCTTAATTCACTATTCTGCCGCTGATTAGATTGGCCCCTCAATCGTGGCTGATTTGAATAAAGAGATGATTTTATCTGTCAGATAACAGTACATCACTCATTATCACACTTCAGTTAATATCTGATGTCCCGTTCAAAGGCAGCGTGTCTCCCAAGGGACACAAAAGGGAATTATCCTATCCCGCATGATAACTCCAAGAGGAGAACTTTCTCAGCTTGGGGCGTGCATGAGCCTCGGCAAAGATTGCACGTTTAATAAAGTCACTTTCGTTCCCCCGATTCATGTCACTGTTTGGTGACGCTCACTGGGCCGGGGCGCCAAAGCTGATTGTCATTTGTCAATCTCCTCTGCACACAGACGCCCGTGGATCGCAGCGTGTCGGCAGGAGCTATTTGGAGAGCAGATCAAGGTTTGAGGTGATTGAGTGGGAGCGTGCTGGTCAGATCACAAACAGCCCCTGGCAGCACTAAAATAAGCCTGTCCTAAATCATGAACGTCACCCTAAAGAGAAGTAGAGCTCCCATAGAAGGGACAATATTGCCAAATTTGTAATCCGTACGGCGGTGTCTCTTGTGATTTTTCAGCTGACAAAGCGTCGCATCACATAGCTTGACAATCAGTTCTTGTAGGTAAGCGACACCGTCGTCAGATGGAATATTTAATTAACCACTTAAACCCCATGGTAGAGCGGAGTCCCTCAGGGCTCTATGCTAGTGTCTTTTCTGATTTTCTGTTATTGTGGGGAAAGCTTTCGTTGAAAATAGCCGATTTGCTATTTTGGTGTGTATTTTATAAAGTGGTTAAGCTTATCATGGCTCAAAGATGTCATTGTGTACGACAGATGTACTAAAAGTGTAAAAGTTGAACCTATAGGTGAAGGTCCTTGACTATTTTAAGTGAGAGTGTTGATTGTTGCTCTGATTGTTTTACCACATAAACCTATTGTCCCAATTAATTCTGGACCTGTCATAATGGGTGAACATTCGGTTGAAAATAGCACATTGAAAAGCTCACAACGTGTCGCAATGTGTGAGGTTTTGTGAGTTTGTAGATCAGCTATTTTCAGTGAAGAGATTTGGTGCAGAGGGGGGAAAATAGGAGTATACCCTATATACTAAGTACAGTATATAGGGTTTACTCACTGCATATATTTTCAAGCTCACAGCAAGTCACGCTTTCTCTGGGCTTTTTGGCTCTACCATGAAATAAAACGCAAATTCTCTTGGGTCCTCTTTACCTAAACTGTCAAGCAAACACATTCATCATGATCAAATGAGCAAAACAAATGTCTTGCTGCTCTAAAATACAATGGAAGTTTTCTCTAAAGGTTAAAACCTATTTTAAGAAGCAATAGGAACAATGCCTTTGAGCAATTTAACTTTTCCCACTCTGGGCCGACGTGGGTATGTTTGTACGCGTGACTGTGCGTATGTGGGCCTAGAATGAATGAGTGTGTGTGTGTGTGTGTGTGTGTGTGTGTGTGTGTGTGTGTGTGTGTGTGTGTGTGTGTGTGTGTGTGTGTGTGTGTGTGTGTGTGTGTGTGTGTGTGTGTGTGTGTAAAAGCATAGAGGAGAAAGAATGTAGTGAAGGGGATATAAAGGGAAAGATTATGTCAGGTGTGTGTGTGTGTGTGTGTGTGTGTGTGTGTGTGTGTGTGTGTGTGTGTGTGTGTGTGTGTGTGTGTGTGTGTGTGTGTGTGTGTGTGTGTGAGTGTGTGTGTGTGTGTGTGTGTGTGTGTGTGTGTGTGTGTGTGTGTGTGTGTGTGTGTGTGTGTGTGTGTGTGTGTGTGTGTGTGTGTGTGTGTGTGTGTGTGTGTGTGTGTGTGTGTGTGTGTGTTGGAATCCACTCCTATGCAAATAAACTACCTGGCATGAACCTGTCCAGTTAGCCAATTGGAGCAGGAGGACAAGGAAGTAATGTGGATAAAATACCCATTGTAGCGGGGCAGTACCTAGTGTGTCTGTGAGCTTACACCTGTTGACAATCTTTGGAGTTAAAAGAACACAGCTGGAGGCAGCGTGTGAACTCTGTTGCTCTGGTCCACGCTGCTTGGACTCCATCAGCCTCCGCCTGAAGTGAGAGTTAGCCTGCTGGACGTGACGGTCTTCAACCCATCAGGCCTGGTCAGACCCCCAATTCTACAGCACTGGTAAGGCACCCATGTTAGAAACAATGCTGTTAATATCCAGTAATGTTAATGACTGAATGCTATCAATCCACTGGCGTTCTCCTCATTGTGTTCTACATGCATTTGCTTCTGGAATTAATTTTTTATTTTTTTTTTCTCTCTCTGGCTAGCCTGGAAAACGTTATGCCTCTGGAATCTGATTAGGTTGCTTATGTCAACGGCAGATTACATAATTCATCATAATCATATCATTGCGTCAGGCTTAAATGAAGGGTTGCTTTCAAAGTCAGTCTAAACGCAAAGACAAAGAACAATGCCCTCTCCGATGTGTCATTCAGACTCAATGTAGGACGACTGACACTCGTGTGTCCTATGTTATTATAATTTAACTCCGAGAGAGTGCCTTCATTTTACTGTGCATGATGCATGGATAATGTCTACACCTCATCAGGAAGGCACTGGATTACATTACAGGTATATCTAACCAAACGAGGTGTGATGAATTTCTTACATTCACTTCCTTCATTTTCCTGGTACGTGAGCTGCCACTGGCTGATACGCTGGCTGCTTTGTTGACAGAATACGTACTTGACAGAGGTAGACAGCACTGAGGGCTAAACACAGAGCAGATGGCATTTAAGGAGACTTGGCAGCGGACGTGTCAGCTGTGGCGTTGATCTACCTTGGCGCCATTTCAAGTGCCACATACCTGCATAACTCCTGGGGAAATCTTTGTCAGGGATATTGACTTCTTGAGAAACTGATTTGTGAAAAATACTAAAGAAAACTTTCCGTTGGTGCGCATAACCTTTGGCACTGGCAAACCATGACATGCAAAATCATATAAACATGTGATTGGGTGCGTCTTATTGGTTTTCAGCCTTTTATAACCTACCATAAAGGTGTTTCACAGGCCTGGCACAGATCAATAGCCAAGTTGGAATATGGGTCATTGTGTGAATGTGTGTTTGGTAAACTGAAAGTGTAATCTACCACATTAACCATTGAGATTTATGATACTGACTGTGAGTAAGATACAGTACTTTGTCATACAATTCAATTTGACGCCACACAGTGTGACATATTGTGGGCTTGTAGGGCTATTTTTGCCATTTTGGGTTGAGGGGGGGCTGGGGGGGGTGAATTGTTTTATGATTTCCAAAACTTTCTGAAAATGTCTCCAAAATAGTTAGGGTTAGTTAAAGGGCCATGCTGTTAAAGTAGAAACATTTGCTTACCAAAGCTAGAGCCAGGTACGAGAGGCCAGCATTAAAACAAATAGTTTTTACCATGACACTATATTTCACATTTCTCAATTTTTAGTTCTCACTTCTTCTTCTTAGTCATTAAATCATTGAATCATTTGCAACAAGGGACTATTTTCAGCTATTAAAAAAGGCAGCTATATGCATGCTATGTTTTTCTTAATTAGGATAATTCACTCAAGCATGGGGCAGTGGTAGCCGTGTTTTAATTTAAAATGTGGAAATAAAATTAAATAAATGTGTCCATAATTTTTTAAGTAAGTAAGTACATTTTATTTATATAGCACTTTTCACAGAGATGGCTCACAAAGTGCTTCACATACATAGAGATTAAAAACAAAACAAGGTATTAAAATAGGTAGAACAGTAAAAAGCCTGTACAATAATCTCAAGTAGAACAGCAAATAATGATATAAACGTGGAAATAGAATCAAATAACATTTGCAAAAGCTTGTTCAAATAATAGCGTTTTAAGGTTGTTCTTAAAAATGTCAACAGAGGCTGCAGTTCTCAAGGCATGTGGAAGAGCATTCCAAAGCTTGGGAGCTACAGCCCGAAAGGCTCTGTCACCTTTTGTAATTAAATTTGTTTTGGGAACTATTAACAGACCCTGTTCAGCCGACCAAAGGGCCCTCCCTGGCACATAACGTGGGACCAGGTCGGTTAGGTATTTCGGGGCCTGACCATGCAAAGCTTTGTAGGTGAGCACCAGGACCTTGAAATGGACCCTAAAATGTAGAGGAAGCCAGTGTAAAGAGGCCAGGACTGGGGTGATGTGGCACCTTCTGCTGGACCTGGTCAACAGTCTGGCAGCAGCATTCTGAATTAGCAGGTGAAGAGTGAGTTGCAATAATCCAACCGTGAGGAGACAAATGCGTGGATAATCATCTCAAGTTCTGGGAGGGAGAAAATTGACCTGAGTTTTGCAATGTTCCTAAGAAGAGGTGGTATTTTCTGTTGTTGAGTTATGTCAGATACTGTCACTATCTTTTTCAAAGTAAGACTAAGGATAGAATTCTGTGGAACTGGTTTGCAACAAACCATGACATACTGTCCAGGTACTGTAGGTTACTATGTAGGTTACTGTACTTCGACGACCACATCAGGGGTCTTCAACATTTTTCAGGCCAAGGCCACCTTAGCTGAAAGAGAGACAAAGCAGGGACTCCCACTACATATACTGTATTGTACAAAATTGTGTTGCATACAGTATTTTTGGGGGATCAAACTTGATAAGAGGCTCAAAGCTAGCTCACCATATTTATCTGATTGTCTTTGAGTGTTGAGAGATTTGAGACTAGCTTGGAAGTATTTCACAGGTTGTTTCCTGTACGTATCAGTATCAGTGTTGTGTGAGTTAAATGATGTTTGCTTTAGCAAAAGGACATCTTTGGATTTGGACCTTTTTCATGATCTTCTTCAATGTGTACAGTATTTTCAAACTTTTTATTTATTTATTAATAAACTACTTTAAACTAAATTAAATTAAACGTTCCTATCACACAAAGATTTGGCCCTGTAGTAACTCTGAGGACCACTTAGGGGTCCAGGATTTTACAGTGCAGATTGGGGTCCAAGAGATAAGGTCTGTGGCCTAATGCATATCAAACTGGGGGTCCTTGAAGGTTGAGAATAAACTAGAAAAAGTGCTCCTCGGAGCACAGGTCTCTGCCAGGTCAGGAACGTTATTATGGCCTCCTGGTGGCGCTATAATAGGCCAATGTGAATAGGGTGCCATTTCTTCTAGGGCCTTTCACGGCAATCGGACACTGCATTCATGATTTGAGGCATTTTGTTCCAAAAATGTGTTTTGCTAAATTAGACCTGCTGGTGGGGCTATAACAAGCCAATGTGAAAAGGGTGGCATTTCTTCATCGGCCTAGTGGGAATGTGAGTGTGAAATTTCAGGGAAATCGCAAGCTGCGTTCATGATTTGAGGCATTTTGTTCAAAACGGACCAATCCTGCAAACTTTGGAAGCCAACCTTAGCCAATCAAGATGGAATATGGAACATCGGACAGATCCATGTTGATCACATGACTATAGAGATACTGTGTACCGATTTGCGTGATGTTTGGATAAAATCTGTAGCAGTAAAAAAAAAAAGGGTTTTGCACAAATCGGCCTCCTGGTGGCGCTATAACAGGCCCATGTAAAAAGATTGGGGCAGAGGTTCTGATTTGGCATCCAGGGAGTGTGTGTACAGAGTTTCGCAGCGACCGGGCCAGCGGTGCCGGAGATTAGCTGCTCACAGACAGATGGACACACGGACGGACACACGGACGGACGGACAGGGTGCAAAACAGACAATGACATAAAGCATACTACCTCAGCTGACCCTTAATAAACTGCTAGCATAGCAACTGGAATTATAATAAGCTTTATTTACATGGGATGCAAATATAGTTGTGGTGAAATAAATGGTCTGCATTTCTATAGCGCCTTTATACAAAATGCTCATTTATTCGTCACATTCACACAGACATGGCAGAGGAAACATGGCAAGGCACTAATCTGCTCATCGGGAGCAGTTAGAGGTTGTCTTGCCCAAGGACACTTTGACACAGAGCCAGGAGGAGCCAGGGATTCCCAGTCGGCCGCTCTATCTCCTGAGCCACTGCCACCCCTAACACCTTCATATTTACACACACAGTGCAGAAAATCCTTCAAGCAGAGCCACACAACCTCCTCTGGAAAAGCCCCTGATGAACCCTAGCAATCATACATCTTAGAGCTATTAACATCTTCCCAAAATAAATTAAACAAATTCACCTGGGGGTGCAAACCTGATCTCTTGTTACACGTCTCTCAATTGTGACTATGACCTTTTGAACTAGACCTTTTAACCACTTTCAACGTAGCATCCCTGTTTTGAGCACCATTATAGGCAATCATTACCAGCATCATTATAGGCTAAATTTGTTTAGCTATTTTTCGCCTATTTTCGTTTGGCAAAGTATAAAATATGTCTTAAGTGGTTATTGTTCTCTTTGGTGTAACCATCAATATTATGCTCAGGAAAATCTGCCCATCTATTCCCTATTTTGACCGTGACCTTGTGTGTGTGACCTTGACCTCTGACCTTTTCGAACTGTCTTCGGGACAGGCTACTGACAACTCCCACAAAACACCATAACTGTGATGTACGCCTGCGTACCACGTAACACAGAATACCTTTGTCTTATCACAGGTTTGATAGAACTAATGATTTATGATTGATGTACTGTACTGTAATTTTATACTTTTGGTAACATTATTTTATACAATTTTTTTTATTAATCTATCAAAGAAGTAGGATAATTTGGCTTGTGTTTTGTAAGTGAATCTTCACTCCATCTATGATATGAATTGGCTCATTGCCTCCATGTGTGTCTTCACAGCTCTGGGCCATGGTCGGTCCTAGTGTAGCAGCTGCAACATGAGCGTCACACCTACTATCACCCTCGACAGCCAGCTGTCCGCAACCTGGAGCCCCAACTCATACCCTGACGGTGAGCTGTGCAGTGGGTGGAAGACTGAGTGAAAGTTATTGGCATCAAAATATACGACCTGAGGCCGATTAAAAATGTTTTCTAAATCCTAACAGTTTTTTGAAAAAAATCTAGAAATTTTTATTTCAAGATTTTTCTAAAATAGCAGATCTACAAGCTCATAGCGCGGCACTCTTGTATATCTGCTATTTTTTAATAGCCTAAAGAAATCTAAAAGTGACACAGATGCGTTCCAGGTCTCAATGGGTTAAAGTACCAAAGTAAAAGTCTATTCTTATGCCAAAACATTCACTCACAAAAGCCAAAGTATAAAATAGGGCTTCATTGGTTAATGTACGTTTTGTGATAATAATAATCTAAATCTACATTGTAACTTTTAAATAATTGTAGGTAAAACATACAATATTGGACTGAGATAGTGGAGGGGAAGTATAAAGTATTGTCAAATACTTAATACTTCACTTTTACCTTACTTTCTCAAGTAAAGTAAAAGTAGGCTACCTCAAAGTTGTACAGTACTTGAGTAAATGTACTTAGTTACTTTCTACCAATGAGGACCTCTGACCCACACAACTGCCAGGAAGCGAGTCTTTCAAATGCATCATGATGATGTCATTTTTGGTCAACAGTTCTGCTTGCCTTATATTCTTAATATAAATCTTGTTATGCAGTACATTTCTCAGAATTGATTTATCCATGTGTAGCTCTAAGAGTGTAGTTAGATTCTCTCTGAATTAAATATCACTGATGATATTATTACTGTGTAGGTTAACCAATTGAACCCTAGTGTCCCTATTCTGGGCATGTGATAATAGGCATGCATTCGGCTAAAATAGACAAACATTTAGCAAATATGTCAGAATCTACAAGCTCACAGTGCATCACCACGTTGTGAGATTGTAGATCGGCTATTTTCAGCAAAGAGAACTGGTGTAGAGGGGAAAAAAGGATGCGGCCAAGGATAGACCGCTGGGGGGACCTCGTCAATGAAACATATAAGCAGGTTTTAAGTGGTTAAAAGACAAATTAAGTTCTGCTCAACAATTAACAACTTTATGTATTGCTCATCACACGGCTAAGAACCCAATGCAATGCTCACAAATATGAATGTAGCTACTGTTTTCTCATTGCAAGCATATACATTTTCCACAATTCATTCTACAGATGAATACAATGCAAACACAGGTGAATACATTTGATATCTGACATCTGACTCTGTCTCTCTCTGCAGTTTCCCTGGTAGTGCCCGGGTACCCAAGTCGCCTGTGGGCCCACGACTCTCAGCCTCAGTACTGGAGCAAGTACCAGGTCTGGGAGTGGCTACAGCAGATCATGGACATGCATCAGATTGACGCCTCCACGGTTCCCTTTCAGAACTTCGATATAGATGGCCGCCAACTCTGCGCCATGAGCTACCAGGACTTTGTCCGCGCTGCCGGCAGTGTGGGACCCATCCTCTTCCACAGCCTCGCAGAGCTCAAGTGGAGCGGTGGGTTTGAATATAAACTAGAGGGCTGTGTGTGATTCAGTCAGGCGATAGAAAAATGTCCTTGAACAAGACTATTGGAGTGGTCTTCAGTGCTTGGAATAATAGGGGAGAGAGGGAGGGAGGGGGGCTTACAAAGCCAGCGGGGTGATGGATTCACGAGTTGTTCTCGCTTGGAGACACTGAAGAATTCAACCAAGCATTTCTGGAAACTGAGAATGGGCTCCGGCCTCTATACGGACGGGGTTTCGGTGAAGGAGCCGGGGGATTTGAAGCAACTCGAGTTCTTCCTCTTTAGGGAGAGAGGGCTAAACATGCCAACTATCTTTTCATTAGCATTAACAGAGGGACTGTTATGAAATGAGGCAACGGCTGCATCTGGTGCATCTCATTTGCATCCGGAATTATAGTTTGAGGCAGTTATCGTAACACTAAACAGGAACAGCCAGTTTATCCACCGAAGGACAGAGAAGCAAGTGTGGGGCAGCCCCGAATTTGAAACCAAACTATGGCACAATGCTCCAGTTGTGATTGTTGTTATAATCCTACACTTTAACAAGTGCGAGTTAGTGGTGAAACACCATCTTAATGCAGGGGTCTGGTGTGTTTTTCAGTCCAAGCAGTGAGAGAGAGATGAAGCAGGGACTACATATTATATAAAATTGTGTTGCTGATTAAACTTTTTCATGGATTTCACAGATAGCTTCATAGACTTGTTTGACAGCACTATCAATGTGTAGCGTTATGTTGGATTCATGTTAATGTGTATTTTCAGACAGTTAACCACTTAAACTCCTACACCAAACCTCTTTGCCGAAAATAGCCGATCTACAAGCTCACAACGCCTCGCAGTGCGAGAGGTTGTGAGCTTGTAGATCGGCTATTTTCGGTTAATGTTCCCCTCAGAATAGGGATGCTAGGGTTCAAGTGGTTAATGTACAAAAATAAGTTCCTATCTCACACAAAGTTTTGGTGGCCCCCCTGTAGTAACTCTGAGGACCCCCACCGGGTCCCGGGCCCCCTGTTGAAGACGTGTGTCTTAATGTATTTGTCATACATTGCTGTAACCTCTTTCTCCCTCTCATCTCACACAGGACAGTACCATGTGGAGATAGGACAACTGGAAATCAAACCAACAGAATGTAAGCTTGAAATGTATTGTACAGTATGTGACAGAATGATCATGCAGATGCTGTTGACAGTGATAAACATGTGTATTTAAAGGGTTCAATTTGGGGGAGGGGGGTCCTTGCCTCTGCTTTTGATATCGTATGTAGGGCTTGGTTATGGTTCTGTTTTATTTTATTTCAACAAGTAGAACGCTGTTTGTTCAAATAAATGCAACAGATCATAAAAAAAAGGTTGTGGTTTCTGACCTGGTACCAGTACCCAATTTCTACACGCTCCAAATCCAGGTGTTTGGGTTCACACGATCTCATTGGCTAACACCAAACTAATGCTAAATTTAAGTCTGTTCTGCTCTGCTGTGGCTGTTGTGCAATGCCTTGTGGGTATGATACTGCCGGTTCATGAGCCACCTACAAAGTCATACAGTATTATTACTCTGAAAAGTTATAAAGCCTCCCAAGAAATATTATACATCATTTACATTTGTATCTGCATTTATTTTATTACAGTAGATTTCTCTTGCCCATTTCCGGATGCCAGCTATCCACCTGGAGGTAAGTACAGCAGATTTTGGCATTTGGCCTCGGTATTATTTTTCAGATTTAAGTGGAACATCTAACAGAGAGGTAAAATATTGACTTCTATTTTTTCCCCCCTGAATTTAGAAATCTATGATCCCTCGTTTCAACCCCTCGCACCTGTTGCCTCTCCCACCCCATCTAGCCCCGGTAAGGGATACACGATATAGCCTACATAAAGAACAACTATTCTAACTCAAAAGGTGATAAATTCACAGTGCTCCTCTGGGAAGAGAGGACCGATGGGAGATGAAACAGGAGTGCTAAGCAAACTGTGGCCTATTGCCAGCCTAGTGTCTGTAAATAGACTAGTACATCTGTAATAGACTAAGTAATCACAATGGGAGTGTGCTGGTTGTTCATTGTAACTTGTGTAACTTTAAACAGTGCTACGGCGCTGGAAAACAAGTAAAACAATTGAAAGACCCAGATCAGATGAAAGGCTCGACATAAATACATTTGCTTTGTGTTTGTCTATTCTCAGACATAAAACGATCTTACAGTCGCCCACATCAGGTCAAAAAGCATAGTAAGTACTGTACCAATCAACAAACCTTCTGAGATACGTGTGTGTGAAGGTCACAGCGATTCAAACTTAACGCTGTCTTCACATCTCCCCACAGATCCAAGGGGGACACATTTGTGGGAGTTCATCAGGGACATTCTGCTGAACCCAGAGCGTAACCCGGGACTTATAAAGTGGGAGGACCGAGCGGAGGGTGTTTTCCGCTTCCTGAAGTCAGAGGCTGTGGCACAGCTGTGGGGCAAGAAGAAGAACAACAGCAGCATGACTTATGAGAAACTAAGTCGAGCAATGAGGTAGAGACACATAGGAGCACATAGGAGCACATATAGGAGCAAGTCCTGAGTGATGATAATTTTACTCTTAAAGTGAAAAAACTAAATGGACGCTTATGGGTCCATTCTTGCGCTTTCAGTATAGTTGTATAACTTGTAAGAAGCACTCAAAACACTTCAGAAAGAACCGGAAAGGTAAAAAAGGAAAAAGAAGAAAAGCAGAAAAAGCAAATAAATAAATAAAGAGCTCATACATGAGTTAATGGACTGGGCATGGCCCAGTCCATTACCCAGGGCATCACCGTGTAATGCACTTCCTTTGCAAGTAGCTGTCACAAACAAGACTTGTGCGTAAAACAGAATGCAATGGAATTTTTTTTAACATTGTAGAGTTTACAGTAGGGTGTACCTGTTTTAAAACCAGATTTAAAACAATGGTCAACTCCAACAACAACAGCGACAATGACATGTAGATGTTATTCTTACCTCTGAACGTGAACTGAGAGACTGTTTTTCTAAAAAGAACAACTCGTTCTCACTACTATAAACCAGTGAACCAGTAGTGACTTCATACGTGTCCATGTCCATTGACAATGAGCAACAGTCACACAAAATGTTCTCACATAATATTGCGGGTTTTGCGCCCAAATGAACCGAAATAACCTTCCTCACAGAAACCCATCCTTGATGCTGTCACAGGCACTGACTGCCTTTACCTCCAAATGAGATAATCTAATGAACATTATTTCACTGCACCACAAAGAATAGATGAACCAGAAAATGCGCTGGAAAGTTATGTCACTAATATGCCCACAGCTCTGATGTTCCCTTCACTGCAGTGCATTTCAGGACTTTATTTCTTGTTGGGGCCCTTTTTGTCACCACAATTTGGCTCTCTTGTTCAGAACATTTAGGATTTGGGTTCAAAGTCAAAACAAAAATCATATTAGATATTTTGATTTGATGAGAAACTAACTGAAAACAGTGTGATTTCAGTAAACTACTGTAATTTCAAAAGTAGTAACTGCAATAAAAAAAATCAAATTATGTGGAAACTGAGATCCATATGAGTCAGCATGGCTCCATTGTGGATCTCGAACATCATGTGACCCGTCTGTGATGTCAGTCATCTGTGACAGATCTATGACGTATGACTCCAAATTTGTCCAAGGTTACAGCCCGATCAGAGCCCCTTTGTGTTCCATTATAAAATATATTTTTAAAAGTATGTGAAAGAAATTTGTGAAAGCACTTCCGTGGCCTTCTGGCAGCGTGCAGAAGAGATTTGGTGCTGATTGGTCCAGCGGTTTGCGAACTTAACACAAGGACACACAGAGACAGAATTCCAGACAGACAGACAGAGCCTCTTGTAGATGGCGAGATTCCCGTAGAGCCACGCTAACACAGTTGGTTAGTTGATAGAAGATGAGGATTGTATAAATGTAACCAAATGGAGAATTTGTATACTCTCTGTTAAATGAACACCCAGGACTTTACTGTGCTTGCTTACAGTATAGAATCAGTGTATGTGTCTTATGTTACAGATATTACTACAAAAGGGAGATCCTAGAGCGAGTGGATGGACGCAGACTGGTTTACAAGTTTGGAAGGAATGCAAGAGGATGGAGAGAGTCCGAGAAGTGAAACAAGATCATATTAAATTAATTTATATTTTCTTCAATTTTGTATGTAAATGTGATATTTTAGTTTGACTAAAATATCACTTACTTTTGACTTTTAACTTAATTTTTTGTAAGTGCTGAGACGTTTACATATTGAAATTTGTACTGTATTTTTGTCTCATTGAAGTTTGCTATTCACACACACACACACACACACACACACACACACACACACACACACACACACACACACACACACACACACACACACACACACACACACACACACACACACACAGGTGATCTAAATTGTCAAAAGACTATCAAATGGTCTGAGACATTGGTTATGACTGTTGCTTCACAAAAGAAAATGTGTTTGCATGTTCTCCCTGTGTTTGTGTAAGTTTCCTGAGGGTTTTCCGACTTCCTCCCACACTAAGAGACATGCATGTATATACTCCTGTACTGCCAGTTCCCATGAGCAAGGTACTGGCATTAAACCTGGAGTTGGTCGCCAGGCGTTGCACTGTGGCTGCTCACTGCACCTAAGTAGGATGGGTCAAATGTAGAGGACAAATTTCCTCAAGTGGAAAATAAAGTGTATAACATAACACAACATAACATAACTTGTATACAGTGTCTGATTTGGATGTGAGCGGAGTTACCATTGTGTTAAAAGGCATCTTTGGTATTTATACTGTGAAGCAGGATTGTTGTCAACAACAAATTGGAATGCCACTGACATGACACTGTAAAACTGCAGAGGAATGCAAGTAGCAATTAATGTGCCAAAAATAATTACGTTGTGGTTTTTGTTATTATTATTATTATTATTACTTTTGTATTTCATCCCTTGGATTCACCAGTTGACTGTACTAAGCAGTGACATGTGTTTATATGTGACTTTAATGAATAAAGGTTTCCATTACTTTTGACGTAATGAAAGTTGTGCCTCTGTATTCTTTGTGTGCTGTGTGGGTGATATTGTGTCCAGTCGACAACCGTTTACCCTTTAAATTCAATACATCATTGCCATGGTACAAGACAACTTTGCTCTTTGAAATAATTGAGCCAAGTAATCAAGGCGGGCCTGTGGGCAGAAATGTTCAGATTTTTAACTCAATCTGATCAATATCCATTTGCAAGCAGAGCTTTGGAGCCACGCACTTTTAGTGAAGAGTTTGTTGAATTGGACTTACAGCTCACATGCAGTTGTACTTTCATTGCAGCTATTGCAAGCTTTTTTGAGATGCTATTGGTTTGGAGATAGGGCTTGTCATTACTGACCTCTCTCCATAGTGTGAAATGCAGGGGAGTTAATTGCTCGCTAGCGTGTGCCACACTTGTCATGCTGACACCTCCAGGCAAGAGACGGATGACTGGGGCCCTGATGGCCACTGAGATAATGTCAGTGTCACTAATGTCCCTTTTCTCAGGCCTGTGTTTATAGGCAAATCCTTGTCTAATCTCTGCTGTGCTTTGGCCTTTATCATGCTGTTTGAATCCTCCTTTACATACGGCTGATTAACCCCCACATTCTGTTATTATCTTGTTTTGAGGTTTCAAAGTGTGCTCATTATCGTTGTGTCAGTATCGATGCTGTGTCATCCCATACATCAGAGTAACAAGGCAGTGCCTTAACGATACGATGGTAACAAGGGTAAATTGCCGTATGTGCAAGGCAGGTAGCATAATTTCCATTAAGGGCTGTATGTTAAGGCATACATTAGCTATCAAAATTGACACAGGCCCCAAGATTGTCGGAGAGAGAAAGAGAGAGAAAGAGAGAGAGAGAGAGAGAGAGAGAGAGAGATAGAGAGAGAGAGAGAGAGAGAGAGAGATTGAGAGCGTGCGTGCGTGTGCGCATACGTGTGTTTAGGCCCCCGGAATATTCTCACCTATCTACTTTCAGCCTCATGGCGTCTCTATTTTGGGCATGTCTGTAGGTGAAAATTTTCAAGAATAGCAGATCTACAAGCTCACAAAAGTCGCGCTGAGATGTCATTTTGAGCTTGTTGATTGGCTAATTTGGAAAATTGTTGAATAAAACTTGACCCCAACATCCATATGTTGGGGGGAACATTAGCCAAAAATGTAAGATCTATAACCTCACAACATGTCGAGTTGTGAGCTTGCACATTGTAGATTTGCTATTTTTGGCGAAGAGATGGTGTAGAGGGGGAAAAAACGGTCCAAAACAGCACAGAGCCAACTCAGGTCCAGTTTACTAAGTCTATGGGTTTATGTGGTAAAGTGGTTAATGGGCTTTGGATACCATTTGGTTGATTACAATTTATTCCACAAACACACTCTTATGTTTATTTATGGCAATTAAGTTTAACCATTTATCTTGATACAACCAGCATTATCTTCTCACACATCATATAAAGGTTAAAAGCATTAACTCCTTAACTATATTGTCTCTGAGGGGGGCACAGATTGAGCAAGTCTCATCATATAAGTATTTAGGGGTTTGGCTAGATGAGGACTTTTCTTTTAAAAGTCATTTAACAAATCTAGCTAAGAAAATTAAGCCTAAAATTGGCTTTCTCTACCGAAATAGATCTTGCTTTTCTAAAGAAAACAGAAAGAGGGTCATTCAAGCTACAATCATGCCAATATTTGACAATGGAGATATTTTATATATGCATGCCACAGACAGCACTTTAAAACCCTTGGATGCAATCTATCACAGTGCACTCCGCTTTATTACAGGTGCAGGTTTCAGGACTCATCACTGCACATTGTACACCTCAGTAGGATGGTCTTCCCTGGCTCTTAGAAGGAAGCAACATGTCACCCTGTTTACTACAAGGCACTACTTGGCAAACTGCCCCTGTATTTGACAAAACTGTTAGAGCCCAATACCTCAAGTCATGGTACCAGATCGCAAGATAATAACATTTTGCTGAAGGTGCCTACAACCAGTACTAAACTGGGAGATACAGCCTTCAGTGTATATGCTCCATATATATGGAACAAATGTCAAGAAAAACTGAAGTTAGATGCTCTTGTCTCTTTTGCTATTTTTAAAAGATTTTTAGCTGACCTTATTTTGGAAGAAGATTTATGCACCTGCTTGGTGTAATATATGGTTTTAATATATAACTTTTGCAACCTTTTTATTTTTATATGTACCTTGTTGTCCTTGTCACATATGTAAAACCATTGTTGTAAATGTATTTTTGTACACAGGGCACCATTGAAAAAGAGACCCTGGTCTCAATAGATTTCCCTGAAATAAAGGTTTCAATCAAAAACTAGGCCTATCTTTGATTAAATGTCATATCACAAGAGGTTATTATAACAGCTTAGGATAGCTTTTTGGGTGGCTGGAAGCATAACTTTATGGACAGGAAGGATTCACATAATCGTTGAAGCATGGCTTCCTGAGCCCTGCAGATTAAAATGCCACTACAGTATGTGCTATCCGCATGCCACCGAAATAAGACACCATCCTCTGTGTATGAACATTAATAATATAATATTAACATAATTCTGAAAATAAGATCAGTAAGTAAGTATCCCCTTCAGTGTCCCCTTTTTTAATTTTATTTCAAAAGTAGAAATAGTCACATCATGACACATTGTGAGCTTGTAGATCGGCTATTGGTACTAGTTGTCGTACGAACAATGATATAGGGTTTAAGTGGTTAGTGTCTTTAGTAGACAACACCATTAACATCTGAAATCTGGACTGATTTTTACTTTAAAATGATGGTTGCAATGCGTTCTGATAGGGAAATGTTTCAAGATGTGACTCGCAGGGAGATAACAGTTAGGCAAATAGTCCAGCCTGGCATAACCTCCACTGTACAGAGAGCCAGGAGCCTGATTTCCCTAAACAACCGCTGGCCAGTGAATGCAAACATTGGGAGTCAGACTATCCGGTATATGTAAAGATTCATGGTGGCCATTGAGGTCTGATTAGAATAGCATTATAATGTGTATAATGATGTACTGTGTGTGTGTGTGTGTGTGTGTGTGTGTGTGTGTGTGTGTGTGTGTGTGTGTGTGTGTGTGTGTGTGTGTGTGTGTGTGTGTGTGTGTGTGTGTGTGTGTGTGTGTGTGTGCGTGCGTGCGTGCGTGCATGCGTGCGTGCGTGCGTGTGTGTGTGCGTATGTGACTGTGAGTGCATGCATGCGTGTGTGAACGTGACTGTGAGTGCGTGCATGCGCGTGCGAACGTGACTGTGAGTGCGTGCATGCGCGTGCGAACGTGACTGTGAGTGCGTGCATGCGCGTGCGAACGTCACTGTGAGTGCGTGCATGCGCGTGCGAACGTCACTGTGAGTGCGTGCATGCGTGTGATTCATTATGGTCATTGACATAGGATGAGTTGTAACTCCACAATATTTTGGAAAGCACTGGTAAACCAGCAAAACCAGTAACTTACGGGCACCAACGGCAGATAGGCAAACATGCGACTAAACCGGTTGTAATAGATCCACCAATAAGCACACACATTCAGGGACACACACACACAGGGAATTTCTTTTTTTGTGTAGTGATACTTTATCTTGGTGTCACACTTTTGCAATGCCTAGTACAAAAAGGTCATTATAACTGCGAATAGAGCAAACGATTGTCTGGGAAGCTGAGGACTAAATGTGTATATACAGGTAAAATTAGCTGTTGCCCTTGTGCATTGTGAGCTCAAATGGACTGCACGAAACAGAACAATGCATGCATTGTGTGCTCAAATGGGGAGCACAAAACAGAACAATGCATGTCTTTTTGTTTGGCTAAAACAATATGCAATATCTGTTCGGAACCATCTGTGTGCCTCTTATTGCCACAAAATTATTTTCAACATTTGAATGAGCCATGCGAGGACTATTTCATTATTTAAAAGACAGAAGATTAATGCAATCAGATACAGTAGATGTGGGGAGGAGAACAGGGAAGTGATGAGAGATAGCCTGAGCGTGACCGTGCAGACAGACACCCCACAACCGATACACAATCACGGCTTATCAGCGACCCCTTATCGTGCTCTCTGTGCACTCAAATGGACCTTTAGGGCCTGTGGTCCACGATGTGAGTCAGACAGATGTGTTGGACCTGATTCATAGTGTGCTTGCCCCAGATATAAATATAAAGTTAAAGCCACGTTAAACTTGTTCAGACATGTTTTTATCATCTCCGGAATATATCCAAGATCAGATCAATTGTTTTATTTTAGTTTTAAAGACAACAAAATCAATTAACCTGCTTCTAGAATCATAATGTGACAATAAAGCTGATAATATAATGTTGTTATAGGCCTATTACAGAACGCACTGACTATTGCAATACTAGTGTTTTTACACTCAGAAGACTCACAATTGTATTCAGTCTGTTTATTTAACTAAAAGCAGAAGAAGAGAACATATTGCTCCTATTCACTTCCCTACACTGGTTGCCCATCTGTTTTAGGATTGATTTTAAGATTCTACTTATTACTCTTAAGGCACTTCATGACCTGGCTCCCAATAAAATGTTTGAGTTATTAGCCCCTTGTGAGCCTGTGCACAGCCCCCCCTATGGCAGTGGTTCTCAACCTGTGGGTCCCCACATGATTTTGGGGGGGTCCCCAGATGACAGTGAAGTGACAATTTAAGGACTTTTAAGACCTTTTTAATACCTAAAACAAATGACCAGGCCGCCTCGCCTGGTCATCACAGCCTGAAAAGGTTGAGAACCACTGCCTTATGGCACAGCCTGAGCTCCTCATGGAGGAACCACCCCTTCTGGTGACTGATATTGTCCTTCTAATCTAATGCGTAAGGGGCCTTGTTTTTTCAATTACGTCAAGCTGTGACGTTTCAAGCTCAAAGCTCTTCCTCAGCCTGAGGAAGCGCTTTTGAGCTCGAAACGTCACAGCTTTTTTTTGTGGTGCAATAAAGCATCTGTCGCATTGGAGCCCTCGGTGTGCGAGTGTTTATTTATTTGTCTCTGCTTACTGTTCGTCACCCAGCACCTGCCTACAGTAAGTACGGGTTGGGGATGTGCATGTCGTTTTCCTTTTTTCATGATTAATAATAAACCTTCAAAGTAAGTAGTAACTAAAGCTGTCAACTAAATACAGTCGAGTAAAAAGTACAACATTGGCCACTGAGATGGAGTAGAAGTATAAAGTATCAATACATTGAAATACTCAAGTAAAGTAAAAGTGCTGTATACTACTGTACTTAAGTGAAGGTACTTACTGTACTAATTACTTTACTGTACACCACTGGCACCTATTGCATGCCTGTGTACCCTGGAAGAGGTCTTTTGTGAGCCTTCCCAGGGTGAGCCTACATCATTTTTGGGGGAGTTTTCCCTTTTCTAACTGAGGGTCAAAAGGACAACCAAAACAAATGACTGTCCTTATACTGTAGACTTTATAAGGACAGTGGGTGTCATTTGATTTGGGATTTCCTTTTGTTAATGTTTACTTTTGTCGAAGGGCCTTCCATTTAGATGTTGGAATTGTATTTGTTGATTCTCTTAATATTCTTCATATTATTCTCTTAATATTACATGTGCACTTTTTGCACATGCAGTCATGGTTTTGTTCTATTCTTTTATTAGATTTTCCTTTAGTTTTTATGTAAAGCATCTTGTATCATTGTTTTGATGTGTGCTCTACAAATAGTTTATTATTATTATTATTGTTATTATTATTATTATTATTATTATTATTATTATTATTATTATTATTATTAATATTAATATTAATATTGTTATTGTTGTAAGAGAGAGTCTCATGTGTCTGATGATTCACTGTAGCGTCTTTAGACTACATGGCACCGACTTCCTTGAGACAAACAAGGAAGTCCTTAGATAATACAAAATGCCTTAGTGGAGGAGTACCGTCGTAGACCATTTCCTGCTCTGGTTATATTTGGGAAAGGCCGTGCATTTTGCTTGGAACCCAATCATTTCCTCGTTCACATACTTACTAATGGGCGTGAATCAAAGACATAATGATGCACTTCACATGCAACGGGCAAACTGAAGGCCTGTCAGTTAGTACAGGTATTTCAGGAAGCATGGTTGACTTTGAGAAAACAATGTCATATTAAAATGAAATTATTTTTGGACATAAGGCAGATTTTCAGCAACGCTTTTCATATGCAAAGTTACAAACGATAAAGAGCTCAACAACAGTAATGTTCTCAGATTGAGGAACAGTGTAAGCTATGGGCACAACGATAGTACTGTTACACTCAGGGTTAAAATAACTGGGGTTTAAGGGTTAGATTTGACTTTAGCCTACATAACACCTAGAACGCAAGTGACATATACATTTGTGAGAATTATATTGTTATATTGTTGTTTATATAATTCCTATATGCAGTAAGCAAAAGTATCAATACTGCAATGTAGAAATACTCTGTTACAAGTAAAAGTCCGGAATTAAAAAGGTACTTGAGTAATAAGCACAAAAGTATTGGTAGAAAAATGTACTTAAACTACCAAAAGTAGAACGTACTCATTATGCAGAATGTCCCATTTCACAAGTTTTCAAGTGTATAAAAATCTTTTGAAAATAGCAGATCTACAAGCTCACAATGCACATTGTGAGCTTGTAGATCTGCCATTTTCAAATGGCCGAAATGTATATAGGGCTGAAGTGGTTAATATATGTTTTGTAATAATAATCAAAATCTACAAAGTAACTATAGTAACTAAAGTATTCAAATAATTGTAGTGGAGTAAAAGTACAATATTTGTCTCGAGTTGTAGTGGAGTAGAAGTAAAAGTATAGAACAGTGGAAATACTCCAGTAGAGTAAAAGTACCCCAAAATTGTATTTAAGTACAGTGCTTGAGTAACTGTACTTAGTTACCTTCCACCACTGGTGGTAGTCAGATAGTTCTATCATGTGAACCCTTAAAAAATATTGCCTTGCAACATTTGACATCCTAGTAGGTGGCAGTAGTGAGCGCTACAGTTTTCTATGCAGAGCATTGGATGTGGAGAAGAAGACAGTCTCGAAGGTCCTTTGAGGACCCCAAAGAATGACGTCCTTATATTCAGCCTGATAGCATTTTATAACGCCAAATACAAATTGATACCGAATAAAATCTCAAAGCAATTAATCTTTCATTCATATACATCTTAAAGATTTGCCTTTGGTCACTGGTGACTTTGAAATATTACGTCTTTTGACGCCATTCCTTTTTTCATTTCGGACATCAGTTACTATCAGGCTAGCCATGGATCACACGACGGTCGTCTGTCACGACCGTCATGGATGAACTTCAACATAGTGTTTGCACTTTGTCCCTTTTTGGCCCTTACATCTAAATAAACGTTCAAATTTAAAATATAAAGTGCTTACCCCATGGCCATGGATGTTACAATTATGTACGGGCCCTCAGAAGTACCTGTATCTTCCGTATTGTTCAATAAAAAGCATTTTAATCCGATTGGTGGACATTTTCTCATAGTTACAATGTATCAGAGTGCTGTGCAATACATCTCCAACCGATAGGTTCGCGTAGTTGAAAGCATATGGGAAAACTACGGAGAAAATGGCCACCAGTCGGATTAAAATGCTTTTTATTGAACAATACGGACAATACGGGTACTTCTAAGTGCCCGTACATAATTATAACATTTGTGGCCATAGGTTAAGCACTTTATATTTGAAATCTGAACGTTCATGTAGATGTACGGATCAAAAAGGGAGAAAGTGCAAACACCAGGTTGAAGTTCATCCATGGCTGTCACGATATGACAGCCTTCTGGGCTACATCTGGCCATGAGTTACTATCAGGCATTACCATTGGGCACTTCTTCTCACCGACGGAGGACGAAAACATGGCGGCCTCCTTGCGTCTGGGACGTCAAGGATTGTTATTCGGCCTCAGATGGTCAAACTTACCGAAATGTTCGTGGACGGTCGGTTCTCTCCAGGAGCATGTCCGACACTTCGACTCACGGAGACCCGGTGAGTGTTGTCATGTTAACCTGGTTGGGTTCAGCTTGTTGTCAGACTAACAGACTGTCAGACAGACAGCGCCCCTGACAGCGGCTGCTAAGCTGTCATATTGACACCTAGGTGTCAAATAAACCGGATATAAGTAATAAACAATAAACGAATTGTTTTTCATGTTTTAAAAGTATATATATATATATATATATATATATATATATATATATATATATATATATATATATATATATATATATATATATATATATATATATATATATATATATACATACATATATACATACATTTAGCTCTGGTCCATAGCGTTAGAGGGAGTTCTCCTTAACTCCCTCTAAAGGTCCTTGCACACTGGTGCGTCTTTTCGTTGCGTTTTTTTTTTTTTCATTGTTTTTTCAATTTTTTTCATTGTTGTAAAAAAAACGCAACGAAAAGACGCACCAGTGTGCAAGGACCTTAACGCTGTGGACCAGAGCTAATAATATACCTTTAAAACATGAAATACAATTTAGTTTATTTGTAAGTTTAATTGGTTCGTTTGTTTAAAATGTCTATTTGCTGTAGTAGCTTTAAAGTAACTGTGTAATGACTGACAACCCCCACACTAATGTCAGGTTATTTATGACATCATATATGCACTAATAATAATTAAGTAATGCTTGGATAGCTAACATAATAATTACATTCCAAGCTGTGGTGTGTCTGGTGTATAATAAGGTGACGAAAGGCTCATTCGTTATGTCTTCATGTATATATTTCAAAAACGGTTACGGTACAGTACAGTGTTACTGTAATGCAGTGATATGTAGTGGTGTAAAGTAACTAAGTACATTTACTCAAGTACTGAAATTAAGTAAAATTTTGAGGTATCTTTTTACTTTAGTGGAGTACTTCCAGTTTTCACTACTTTTAATTCTACTCTACTAAATCTCAGAGGCAATCATTGCACTTTTACTTCACTACAATTATTTGAAAATGTAGTTACTAGTTACTTTTCAGATTTGGATTATTATTACAAAACATACATTTGTATTCACTTCAATCACTTCAACCACTTCAGCCCTATATACATTTCGGCCATTTGAAAATAGCAGATCTACAAGCTCGCTCATAGATCAGCTATTTTTAAAATAATTGTATACATTTGAAAAGTTGTGAAATGGGAAATTCTGCATAATGAGTACTTTATCATTATGTAAAAAATGTGAGTACTTTTACCACCACTGGTGATATGTGGGGACCACTATACAATAAATATCCTAAATAACTCGAGTGTACAAATATAACCTGATACTTGTGTACTATGTTGTTCTATAATTGGGTTACTGGTAGTCAGTAATATGTAATGCTACACATTTGTTTTAATGCCTCTTACTATTATCAGCATTAATTTGACCTACAAAAATGTAGATGACAGTCCTTTATGTGTAAGAATATACTGCTGTTCAACTACCTACAATTAAACACCATTTAGTGGTACTGTGACTGTTACTACTATTATTAAAACGATTAATTAATTATTAATTAAGAATAATAATAATAAAAGCCCAAAAGGAATAAGCAAATCCTTATCATCATGTTGTTGAGTTAAAAAAAAAACTGCAACAAACATTGCAGTACTGCATTTGCAATTTGACAACATATCCACCAGATGGCAGCATTACATAATAAAAGTGGCACAAATTACAACATCAGTCATTACACCAAGTCATTACATGTAAAGACAAGTTAAATATTAATGTTTTATTAATTTGTACCTTATCAGAAGCTTCAGAGAATGTAAGTGGTTAAAATTCAACCCTTAAAATAAAATGAGGTCCGCACACTGGCAAAATTAGCCCCGCTTTTTATTGCTTGATTGAATGTTTCGATCACACAAGGATCTTCATCAGGAATTAGGGGAATTAAATCAACCCTTACCTCTGATTGATCACATTCTTGTTTATACTCCAATATTTAAAAAATTATCTATGCCAGGCTGTCTGTCTGTCTGTCTGTCTGTCTGTCTATTAATTACTATGAAACTCTTGTTTCATATGGCTACATATTATGTTTGACATCGCTGTCAGGTGGAAACCTTGTATGTCCAAAACCGTTACTTTTCAGGAAATAAAATAGCTGATTTACAAGCTCACAACAGTTGTTAGCTTGTAGATTGGCTCTTTTCGCTACTTTTGCTGGACACTCTTTTACGACGAAGTAGGGCATTAAGTGACGAAAAATAAATGAAATATGGAGATACAAGGTTTCTGCCCGACAGCAACGATAAAATGCAAGCTTGCTGCTCAGTTGCACAATTGGACCTTTCTGTTCCAATGATCACCGGTTCACCAGTGGGAGTTTATCGAGCTTACTCCAGTGGAAAAGCTGTGCCAATGATGTGCTCATTTAGTTGTCACCCATGACATACAGAGCAGAAGGATATCCTCATATGAACACAACATCAGTGCACTGACTGCACTGCTAGCCTTATGGGAGCTGCTGCATTGCTGCTGTGCGGTCATAATGGAGAGCAGCCTCTACAGGTTTGCACTCTCCTGTTGGGTATCAGCCTGGGGATCATCTGGGTCTGTCCATTGTTGGACCCTCAGCCGGTTGAACTGTGCCCCTCTCTGTGACTGCAGCTGGTCATGGTCGGAGGCTGTGGTGGTGGCTCATTGGGCAGTCGGGAGTTGTGTTTCCCAGCCACTGGCACATTAATGTCAGCCAGCATCGCAGCATGTTGTTGCAGTGCCAGCATCGCTCTCTTCTTCATACTGCCCCTGTCCCTTCCTGTTCCCTGCTGCTTCTTGATTCACTGTCCCCGCCTGCCTTAATGCAGCCAAGTACTTTGAAACATGACATTCTAGGTCATTACTTGTTGTGATAATGATACGCGAAAGTGCACTAACAATACGGCACTGTCCACTGCTGTGGCCAGTGCCACTTATGTGACTTGAGCTATTTATTATTTAGCCTTAAAATAAAATGAGGTCCGCACACTGGCAAAATTAGCCCCGCTTTTTATTGCTTGATTGAATGTTTCACACAAGGATCTTCATCAGGAATTAGGGGAATAAAATCAACCCTTACCTCTGATTGATCAAATTCTTATTTATACTCCAATATTAAAAAATGATCTATGCCAGCCTGCCTGTCTGTCTGTCTGTCTGTCAATTACTATGAAACTCTTGTTTCATATGGCTAACAATACGGCACTGTCCACTGCTGTGGCCACTTATGTGACTTGAACTATTTATTATTTAGTATACATCCATATAAATTATCTACAGTTATAGACTGCACAGGTTTAAAGCCTCACAAATCTACTGTTTTGTAGATGCCATTTTATTATTATCTTTCTTTATTGTATTCAATTTTTTTTATTGTATTTCTTTTTTTGTCCGCTGTCGAAGAGGCGCTCTAATTTATGCGAATTTCAATGCCTGCAATGTTGTTACACAGCTGTACTGTACACAGTAAAAATCGTCAGTGTTAATTTAACTCTGTGTCTTAACCAAATGGACCCATTTGGTTCCATGATTTCTTGATTCTGTATTTTACTGTATGGAAGTGCATGTGACAAATAATAAACCTTGAAATCTGGAAATTTGTTGTCTGTGTGTTAGAAATGGTGATTGTTCTGATTTGTAAATTGCATGCTATTTATGTCCTCTAGGGGTCGCCCCTCTCAAAGTGCAGATGCCAGCCCTTTCCCCTACCATGGAGGAGGGCAATATTGTCAAATGGCTGATAAAGGAAGGTAAGAGATGAAAACATCCATGACTTCATTTGTCAACACTTATAAAATGCTGGCTTTATGTCACATAATCACACAATGCTGTCATCTAATGTATCGTGTTACCCACCAAAACAAATGCATTACTTTAATTTCTTAAATTACTTTAATCTCCTTACAGTAACGACCCAACCTCCACAAATGCAAATTTCTTGTCTAAATGTGTAATATAATTCACACTATCACCCAGGATAATAAAACCCTCATAGTGTTTTATCAGGTTAGCAAGTCGTCTAACCCCCCCCCCCCCTGCACACCTGTCTCTCTAGCTCTCCACACAGTAAAATCCTCGGTATTCATTTGGAAGAAATGTACATTTCTTCTCCATCTAGTGATGGACAGGGAGCAGTCCTAATTATTGACTCAATTAAATCAAATTCGTCTCTAAAGTAGAGCTCAGCCTGCCCAGGTCAGAGCCTCAAAGCACCTGAGGACTGCTGGCAGCTAATTGGCCCAGGGAAACATGGCAGTTACAATTCATCACCGGTTAGCAACGCTGCTCAGCCATCCACCACCACCACCACCACTCTCCCATTCATCAGGAGGCAGCATCTACTGCTCTTCCATTGGCTGCTCGCATCTCCTGTGTTGCCATGTGTTTTGGTGACTTAAGGGTGCACCTTTGTGCGTGCGTGAAAGCGTTGTGGCATAGTTATCACATCGCATTCTTACTAGACAAATGGCGCCTGTCTTTTTTTTTTTGCTGTGGAAAACATTGGCATGCTTTTTTTTAAAAGTATAGTATAACATCGCTGTTGTTGTTGCATGTCCTCTGATATTTTGGCAGTCTAGCAGCTCAGGACTAAAATAATCAATGTCTACTATACTTAAATATCAGCGTAACTACTGTCGATACGATATTCTCAAAAAAGTCAAATAATGGCCACTATAGCGGCCAAACCAATATACCGGGCTGTTAGGCCAACAGGCCTAACAGCAAACTGTCACAGCCAACAAAGCCATCTCTCAGGAATGTAAAGAAGTGGACTGGTGTGTGCTGGTTTCAATTGTCCTCTGTTTAAAACATGTCCGAAGTGTGTGCAGTATTGTCAATGTTCCAATATGCATTCATGCCAGAGTCAGGATTTGAGCTTTATTTCATTTTGTTTGCGTAGAGCAGGACCGGTAATATGTCTTCAGCCATTTCTTTTAGCCACTAACCAGGCCTCCAAGTGTTCATTTTATAATATCAGCCCATTGACATTCCTGTGTACTGGAGGTGAAAGGGCTGGGGGTCGCCTGTTTAAACTTTAATATTGCACATCACACCTAACCCCTGGGGTCATGTGGTGTTAAAACCTCATACACAAATCCAATCTCGACTTCGCTGCTCCAGGCTCTCTGGGGCTTCTGATGTCAATACTCCTTTGGGCTGCATTCATCCTCCCCCTCACCCATCCATGTCCACACAGTTTCTCATGGCCCTCTCCAAAACCACTCTGTTCATCTCACACACAGCTCCTGCCTCTTTTGTTTTGAAGCTGAAGATGAGGTTTCACATGGTGTTTGTTTTTGTCTGCGTCACACTGTCCTTGACATGCTCCGAGGTGACCCTTCCCATCCCCAGCTCTCAGTGCTGACCCTTGACCCATATCTCATCTACCATGCCTCCTCTTTCCATAACACATATGGTCACATATTTGTAATAAAGGGAACTCAATCATACAGTACTACCAATCTGCTTCCAGTCCTGTGTGTTTATTTGATCTTGACAGATAGTTATATTCTAACCCAGTCTCCAGGTTCCCAGGAATGGTCATAGTTCTATCTCAGTGACACTCGAGATGAATAACATTCCAGTCTCTTTAGATTGCCCAAGGAAAAACACACTTCTTAATTTCTTGGTGGGTTTACTATGCCTATTCTAATCTCGCCCTTTCTCCCAAGGAAAGCACCTTTACTGTATGCATGTCTCTCTTTTGGAAGAGTACACCGTAAAATCCTCATCCACTTATAACGACAAATGTTTGTACCTTCTCAGAGTTAAATGAACACCAAGGATTTGACTGTGTATGTGAGTAATTGTACATGCAATTAGTTTGAGCTACATGTGCGTACGTATGCCGCAAAGAACCCGAGGTTGCTTAATTGCCATTCTTTTTCATTGCTAAACAGATGCTAATGTATTCCAACTCTTACATGTGGTGGAACACTGGGAATATAAGGATACAGGAAGAGGATCTAGCTTGGTACATAGTCAAATCCTGAGTGTTCATTTAACACTGAGAGCGTATAAAATCAAATGGCCCGTAACTGTGTATCTGGCTTGCCAGGATCCCATAACTCAAATTCTTTCCCATGAAAGATTGATTAGGTGGCTCTTTTGAAATCTAGGCCTGACCCAGGAAGATTTTTCTTTTTTTTCTTTTTCCACAACCTATTTCTTTTGGTACATATTAATCAAATTCTTTGATTTGGAATGTTTAGTGTGTATAGGCTACATGTAAAACAGTATATACATATATTACTGTAAATAAATGATGTACATGTACATCATTTATAATATGGACGTCCTTTCCTTGTTTCGGCAGGTGAGGCAGTAGCGACGGGCGATGCCCTCTGTGAAATCGAGACGGACAAGGCTGTGGTTACCTTGGAATCCAATGAGGACGGTATCTTTGCCAAGATCTTGGTGAGTAAGCACACACTGAGATGTTATTATCTTCTGTAAACAGCATAGCTTAAGATGTTCTCTGTAGAGGCAGTGGTTTAGACCCGGATTTAAAGTCAGATGATGCAGATTGGTTATTGTAAGTGTCAATCTTTCGGGAAATGCTTTTTTTCTTCAAAGTGGGCTGGGACACACCATACTTTTCGCAAGCATAAATAGACTTACAGATGTTCTATTAATTTTGAATTACTACAGTATGTGTTCATGTATAGACCTGTGTGTGGGGGTGTGAGTGTGTGTGGGTGTGTGTGAGAGTGTGTGAATTGTGGACTGTGTTTCCGCCGCGCTAATTGCCTACGCTTGTTACACATTCCACTGTACAGTGACAGCAAAGCATTGACAAAGTGTCTCCCCCCATTGTGCCGTTTTGATGTTTGAATATTTAATGGCGCTGTCAAAGACAGACAGAATCAGTTGTCTTTCATCAGTGCTCCAAACACAACGTTCCATCCTCCGGAACATGCTCATAAAAGCATATCAACCAACGGCACCGGCCGATCGACGTGCCAGGAAGCTAAGCGTATCGGGGAGGGGAAACGCTGGTCATTATTTTCTAGAGAGAGCAGCAGCCAAACCCCCAGCCCCCCCCCCCCTCCTCCCATCAACCCACTCCCTTATGACAAGGAAAAAAACATTGACGGTAAATTCAGTGACTGCTTTGTGTGTCTTTTAAATATTAAAACCTGACAGATAAGCATTGTGTGTGTGTGTGTGTGTGTGTGAGAACTCTCACACCTCACAGACAGTGCACTGCCCAGTAATTACAAATCTAGCCTTCCCCAGGTCTTGAAACACAGATGATGTGTTCTAGAAACGGCTCAGTGGAGCACTGGGTTCAGGTGATGCATCTATCAGTGTAACCTAAATAAAAGACAGTCACAAGGCCAGTTTACTCAACCACATAATTATTTTACACAGTATATATACTGTATGTCTATATATAGCACCTGTCCCCGTAAATAACAGGCACTCATGCACACATACAGAGCACAGCACAGATATCTTAGAAAGATTCAATCCGGTGACGATTACCATCGAATATCCTCAACATTCTCCTTTGCTCTCTCCTCTCCTTTCTTCATCACTCGCCTCCTTCCTTCCTTCCTTCCTCGCTCCACCCTTTCCCTTAGCTTCTATGTGGTTGGAGTAGTTTCCATAGCAACCACCCGAGAATTGGGGGTTGGGGCTTTGGAGCTGGCAAAGAAAGATGGGCTCATTTAGATTACCCCACCACCACCACCACCACCAGAACACACAACAATGGCGTGTGTGTGCGTGCGAGCGAGAGATAAAATGTGTGCGTGACTGCATGCCACTACCATCGCTTAATAAGAACAACAGCCAGTAGACACATTTAAGCCAGCCATGTGTTTGGTCCCCATATGTGGCAGGGACAGTATGGTGCTCCCTCTCTTTAGGTCAATGCCCATTAACCTGCACAGTGTTGTAGGGGTGGAACAGTTCATCTAACTAAGCGATTTAATCGATTATAAAAAAGAAAATCATTTTAATAAAATAATTGACTTTAAAAAAAGGTGAAAAATAGCAGATCTACGAGCTCACAATGTTGTGAGCTATTTTTGGTATTCTTGCGTGACACCATTGTACGACAAAGTATGAAAGAGGTCTTAATGACTATTTGATTTAGTCGATTATAAAAAATCTATTACAATGTTTCACGTTGATTTGTTGATATATAAATGTTTTTTTTATATAAAAAAAACATGATCCTTGATTATTAGAAAAAGTAATCGATAGATTAATTGCTAAGAAGATAGTCGATATATGCAGCTCTAGCTCTCACCAAGCACCCAGTGAGTTTCTAAATTAGAGGCTAGCATAATCACCTGCCTGTGGCCAAACGTTATGGCAGACAGGGGGCTTCCAATGCTCCTCTGTGGTTATTTATGGGGGTCAACCCCTTCTGCTTTCCAACAGCCTCGGGGGCACTGACGGGGCAGGGGGGGGGCACGGGTTCAATATTGCGGGGTGGGGCCACGAGGGGTGTGGTGGAGGCAGGTTTGGTGGTAGGCGGTCGCCAAAAGCGCCATCAACACACAGATTACCCTGTCTCATCACATCTACTATATACCGCTTGGCTGTACCATGACCCCCAGGGTTTCAATCTGAAAATCTGCCCGGGATGCAATCAATCACAGACAGTAGGAAACCGCACATACATGTGTGTACGTACGTGCGTGCACACACATAGGTCAGCATTCTGATGGATGTGAAGATGAATGGTGCTGCTGAGCAGCGATGGAGTCATCATATAGTGAGGAACGGGACAGATAGGTCAGGCTGTAAGACGGGGGAACGTGGACGTGTTTGATGTCGAGCTTGTCGAGCGATTCAGGATGAAGCACACGACGATAGAAGGATGGATGGATTGATGAAGATATTGAATGCTCACCCATAGTGCTTGCCTAACAACCAGCGTGCCATTTATCCATCCCTGTCGCTCTTCATTATTGAACACTTAGTCATCCACATGGAATCACGCTGTCAGTGGCAAGATGCAGTCTACAATGTAAAACCCTGACTGTTCATTTGCAATCCAGTACTATTATGTCTTACACAGGATTCGAACCAGAGTCTCCTGCATGATAGACCAAATTTCGACCACTCATTCAAGAAACAATCCCTACTTGGCCTGCGGAGATATTGCGCTTATGAGCTTCAGACAGTACTTATGAGCTTCAGACAGTAATACCCTGGTGTCAACCCGACACCAGGGTATTTTTCAGTGGAAGAGTAGGGAGACCACCTCCAGGGGTCTTTAGGGTCTCGAGCTAAAATGTTTGGGAACCACTGATTTAGACGATCTATGGTGCACAGCGCGGAACGCAAGGCGCAAACTAATTTGACTACCGTAATTTTCGCACTATAAGCCGCACCTGAATATAAGCCGCAGCAGCTAAATTGAATGATTTGTACATATATAAGCCGCACTGGACTATAAGCCGCGGGTGTAAAATCCATAGATTTAGGAGGTCCCCTAGTGGCCGTTAGCTGCAAAATCCATAGATAAGCCGCACCGTTATATAAGCCGCAGGGTCGAAAAATGGGAAAAAAGTCGCGGCTTATAAATTTACGGTAGTTACACAGCACATAATCTGCACGCAAACACCGGCACATGCCACTAATGGATGGTATTAAGGCTCTGAATTAGTCATGGGTGTGTTTTATTGGGTGTTGCATTAATTAAACCAATCAGATTGTCTATTCCAATTCCCTTGAGCTATAGCTCAATTTTCTGCTGTGGAAAGGTTAAAGTGTGGGACCATCTAGCAGTAAACACAACACATCCGTGATATCTTGACATATCTACTTAATAATTACTTGCTAATTTTCAGTTATGTTCTTCTTTATTTAAGCCACGAATTAAAGCATTTGAAAATGGATGGCAAAACTAAAAAATTATATAGGATGGCAACTAAGCAACCTCAAACCTTAGCTTGAAGTCTCAAATCACATCTATTGGATTATATTCTACAACCCAAGTATTATCAGATAATAAAATACTAGCACGAATGTCACTGAACATCACATAGTACTTATGTTGTTTATATTACTGTGTTTCTCTGTACAAGCTGCTGGAAACTAATTGCCCCAGTGGTGTGTTTGCAGCAGTCAGCCAGGCCGTTGGTCATTAACACCGGGTTGGCTGATTATACTACTGCTGGGATGTGGCTGCAATCCGCTTAGTGCTGCGTCTGTGTCGCTCCGATGGAGCGAGGTGGGCATTGTCGTTCTCATCAAACAGGGGGTCTCTCTCTTTTATTTTCTATACCCCCACTCTCTCTTACTGCCCCCACCCTGGTACATCCCTTACTCTCCTGGCAGAGTGGTCTTCCCATGCCTGCCATTCATTTGGAGTGGATGGTTGAGCAATCTCTACACAACTATGGCTTTGCAGTCCTGTACCGTATGTATGCATTTCAGATGACAGATAATAAAGTATCAGTGTGAACATCACTAGAGTTTCATAGTTCAGTGTTTGGTTGAAGCGAGTAGAGTGGAACATGTCAAAAGTGTTTGTTTGTGTGTGCGTGCGTGCATGCGTGTTGAAAATGCGTAGCAAGAATGTGTAGGTTGTCAGATGGGCTGAGCGATAAAATGCCTGATTTATTCTTAGTTGTCTCGCACCAAAAATAGCCAATCTACAAGCTTACAGAGCGTCGCTCTGCAACACCTTGTGAGCTTGCCGATCGACTATTTTCAGCATGTAACTAGGTATAAATAAGGCGTATGGATGATGTTAACTGCAGCCATTTGTAGTTGGTTCAGTGCTTCCTCATTCTTGCAACGAGTGTGTTTTTTAATCATTATTGTACCTGCCATCACTCTGCAATCAATCAACATTAAGTGTCCCGACATACAGAGTTTGCACACACACACACACACACACACACACACGTGCATGTCTAGGCTTTGTGTGTGTGTGTCTCTCTCTATGATCACAATGAACCCATATGCCGTGCTGTACCAGCTGGGACTCCATTCCAGTGGATGTATGCTCTGTTCTATTTTTACGTCTTGGTGGGTACAGTTAGGCTGGGAGTTGAAGCCCTTCTGTAATAGTTGACTGAACGTGCCTGGAATTCCCTCACATCTCAGCCTTTCATGGCTCTAAACGACAATGTTCTGCCTCCCACACATTTTCTACACGGCACTGAATCTTGTAACTCAAAAGAGTTGTAATTTTTAATGGTAAAAGAATGGGAAATCATAAAATAAAATGTATAAATATATACATATATTTTTTATTTAAGTTATAATTCAATTCATAAGATTATTGTGTAAGTTTAACCACTTTCAGGCTGACATCCCTATTTTGGGCATGTCATTGTAAAAAACATCAATATAAAAAAGAAATCTTTTTTTTTAGCTGATAGCAAAAATAGTTGATATACATCGCAGTACAACACTTCTCACAACGATTGCAGCGTAACACATTGTGAGCTTGTAGATCGACTATTTTTGCTATTTTCCTTATTTTCAAAAGCTGTTTCACAAAAGTGGGTCCACCGTCCACAGCCAGAGGCTAGCTATTTGGTGGTCCTTGGCTTGGAAAAGTTTGGGAACTCCTGGGCTAGACTAAGCCTACAGTCACTGCTGTTTCGTGCCTCACAGGGCATGTATGACTGTATGGTAGCTTGCAGTGAGATCCATGAAATGATAAATGGGTTAACCTCATAAATGGTTTAGGCCAGCTCTGCGATATCATTAGCCTGGCTGATGGGTTCCGGATATATCCCCTAGGAGCCCATAATCAGATCTCTCAGACTTCATTTGCCACATTGAGATTGCTGCCAAATGAAAGGCTTCATTAGCGTTACTGTAGCTAATAACTTCTCTGTCTATCAGGATGCAATGCGGATGTGATCGCTAAAGAATTCCCTGAGACTGTTACGTCTCTCTGAAGATATGTTGAGTTCACGTTGAGCAATCTAAATATTTAAAACCGCTTTGAAATGGATATCAGTCAAGTCCTCACTCCTCAATCAATATCCCAATTTCTCCCTGTGGATCAATATGTATTTTATTATTTTTCCCCTGTCCGTACAGAAGCCAACCTCCGCTCTTACTTTTCAAAAGATAATTACCTGTTCACCACTATATGGTACGGGGAAGCAATTGGAGTGCTCTTAACAACTATATACATGTGAGCTTGTAGATCTGCAATTCTTGCTATTTTTAAACATGTTGACATTTTTGGGGGAAAATTGTCTATTATGACATAAAATAATGTCAAAATAAGGACGCCAGACAGGAAGTGGTTAAGCGATACTCTCAAATGTGACTGCTCTAACTTCCATCATCACATGTTTGTCCCGGGTGAGTCTTTGCCCTAGAAGAACTCTATGAACCGCATTGAATGCTGAGCATTTTAGGATGGTTTTCTCCTCAATGATATTCTATAACCAGCTGATGGCAGTGTTGATCCCTGCTCTATGACTGGTGCATGTGTTTATGTGCCCGTATGTTTTCTGTATGAAAGAAGGTGCACACACATTCATGCACATTCTCTTTCACAAAGAAATCCACAAAACACGAGAGCACCTCATTCGTAATCTCGAGGGGAGAAAAAACCTTGACAGTTGAAAGACAATAACTTGTGTCAACTCAAGGCTGCGAGAGACTGAACAGGAGAGGCTGGTGCTTTATTCAAATGAGCCTCCACATGCGTCAGCCTCTAATTGGTATTTATGATGATTTGGGGGGTGTGGGAGGGCGATATTATTGAATGCCGCTTCTCTATCCGACATCTCGGTTAGCTGGCTGGTGAGACGGTAGAAAATTCAGTCCTTATTTTCTTCCAAAGACTTTTTACAACTAATTTGCATATTTGCATGCTGCAAATTGTACATTTTCAATCAAAAGTAAAGCATTTGTCTGGCAGAGGAATCAACCCATAGGCTTGGTCATTTGTTATGCAGGAGAAACAATCTTCATGACAATTTCTGTTCTTTTTTTGTAACAGAAAAGTTAACATTATGAAACCAGACATAAGGGGACAAGAGTGTCATTAGGACATTCCCTTTTAATATAATCCCATTCTTACTGTTTTCTATAGATTTAAGATTGATCTATCTAGTATATCGATTAGATTTAGGTTTTCTAAAGGGGACAACCAGAGGTGGATGTTGGATCTATAACCAAACCTGGTTGGGTTGTCCGACCTCACATTGATCTACTGTACAGCACCACAGCAGTCACACAGGGACTTTCACTTGATCGTGAGGGTATGTAATTGAGAGACTGTATGAGGCCTAATCTACCCTGTCCATTGGACATCAGAATTAAACCAGTCAGGAATGGATAACAGCAGTGAAGGGTTCACTGATCTTCATCCAGCCATGACTAGTCTACCCAACTGGTATTTATTTCCCTTCTCTATATTGTCTTGAAAGGTGGAGTCTAGTTATCAAAGGCTGATATTTATCATGATCGCGTATGATGTTTTTCTAAAATATAAAAATTGGTCTAATTGCCATGCTACCGCACCACATCAGAGCAAGCTAAAACGTATCTCGGCAAGGATGTTTATAATTAATGGATTTATTTCTGATGATGATGTATCTTACTCCATGTGTGCACATTATTTCATCTGCAGCCTGTATAGCAGGGACTCTCGGTTTCTTTGCTATGTGGGGGATACAATTCCTTGGGGATTGTATGTAGTGAGTCTATGGAAATTTCCAGAGGTCTTGAATTCCCACAGCAGCCCATTGGCTGTGTTGTCATCCATCACCTCCCTCTAAGCAGAAGAGGTGCCACTGTTTTGAGACATTAAATATGGAGAACAGGAAGTGAGATTTGTGTTATACACATAACGTACATGTCTTTGGAGGAAAGGTCAGGTTGTCACACAAAACACATGTATGGTGTTTTTTTGTGAAGTTCTTGGTGAAGCTTTAGCCTTGAGCTGAAAAAAAAAAGAAAAAAAAAAAACCTGCGTGCCAATGGATCCAGTGTAGTTATTATTTATTCACAAGCTCTTTTTATTCGTTAAACATTTGTTTAAAAAAAACTGAACAAGGTTTCTGCCCAACAGCTAGGTGGAAATGCAAAGTCGAATTCCTGTCTTTCCTGTGATTAAATAAACAGTTCCCCGTTCCCTACATCGGATCAGTTTGCTGCAGCTCTTTGCGGCTGAGTTGAACTGAAAAACCAAATGTTAAGTTGGTATTCTTTCTGCCTGTGAGCGCAGGTGTGCGACTGTGCGCATAGCCTGCTGTTCTTTCTGGTTAGCTGGAGATGATGGGTTTATCGGAGCGCTCCGATGGTTTAGCTACAGTAGCAGATCCGCTGGAGTAGGGGGTAGTGGTGGCTAATCCAAGGTCCTGCTGATCAGTCTCCCCCGTTGCTATAGCACTACATTCTGACTCATAATGTAACATTATACGTCATTTATGGGTTTGGCTAAGTGTTATCACTAGATTGTGGTCACTGAACTGTTACCCACTTTCACGCAATATGATTGGCCAACTACCATCTCAGACCCTTTCCTGTGACCAAACCCATCCCTAAACGTAACTATCACCAACGTAATGCCTAAAAAAACACAATCATTTTATTGTTTTAATATTATACCTGAAATTGAAACAAACAATACATCATGGGTAAGATACTGTCAGTTCAGGAGCCACTATCTTATTCTTATTACAATACAGGGCGATGTTGAACTCGGCAGCTCGGCTGACACTCGCTGTATATTTTGTTGGCTATGTTCTGTTTTGCCTCAGACAAAGTTTCACCTTTGGCAGAAGTGACAGCTCGGTAAATTGAAACCTTTTGGAAAAGAGATGAAGTGCCACCATCCTGCCCCGTCTATTGTGCCTAGCCTTTCATTTTGAACTAATGAATATTGACAGAGTTACAATGCCTTAACTTGCCAAAGAAACGGGTACAGGAGAAAGCCTTCACAGTGCCTTTTTGGACTGCTGAAGAATGAGCGAAGGAATCGATAGCAGAAAGCCATCCGCTGTCCCTTTCAAAGATAGGTGATCATATTTGTGCGGTATGTGACACCAGCAGAAGGAGGAAATGAAGTGAGTGGAGAAGAGAGCTCAGCCAAAGCTGTTTAAGGGGTCCCTGTGGTGGCAGCCTTAATGAATGGTCTGTCAGACGGTGTTCATCTCAACGCCCACTGATTGCTCTCCATCTCCAACCGGACTTACTCCCTTTTCCTGCTCTCCTTGCCTTTACGGAGTCTTCCCTTTAAGCCCTAAACCCTTCCTCTTGAATTCATTTAATGTTTCATGTGTCCTCGTGAGGAAATTGTGAATTTACAAATTGGAATAAATAATAATTATTACTACTACTACTACTACTGGCACTATGAAGTTAATAAATAAACATTTTACCCTTACTCTACCCCACTTCCATCTCTCTCTCTCTCTCTCTCTCTCTCTCTCTCTTTCTCTTTCTCTTTCGCTCACTCTCTCTCTCGCTCACTCTCTCTCTCTCTCTCTCTCATATACAGATGGAGGAGGGTAGTCGCAGCGTGAAACTGGGCACCCTCATTGCCCTCATGGTGGAGGAAGGGCAGGACTGGAAGCAAGTGGAGGTCCCTCCCCCAGAGGCAGCGGCTCCCACCCCAGCCCCACCTGCTGCCCCAGCAGCCGCTGCCCCGGCTGTAGTGCCCATCGCGCCCCCTCCTCCACCACGACCAGCCACCTCAGGACCGTAAGTTGCTGGCTCCCCTCCTTCGTCAGTCAAATCAAAATCATTACGAGCCTCCAGGGTGATCTGCGATGAACGGCAGCCCTCGCCGTAATCTCTGTCGCATGAACGTCAACATCAATCATTGAGTGAATTAGAGGATCCCTTCATTGTAAAGAGACTGAGCGTTCTTAGTCAATTTTGCATGTGCAGCTTCTTTCCACTTTTCCACAGAATGCTTTGTCACCATTACACTCGACATCCTGAGTAAGGTGATCATCCATTGTCCATTATGTCAAAGCAAGAAAGAATCCTGCCCTGCTCTATTGATACAATAAATACTCCCGTAGAAAGCAGTGAAGCAACCAACAAACTTCAAAGCTTGGCCTGTTTGATATACAAACACATTTTACGCTGAGTCTGTCCCCAGATTTTAGACACCTTAGATATAAATTAAGGTGTTGCACATGAAGAACCAATCGTTGGCCATGCCTCTGTAGAAATAAACGGTAACTACAAAGGTGCACTGAGTAGAGCACAAATGTACACCAGGAGGCATTCCCTAATAATTATAGAGACGCATATGCAGTGACATTACCACCTTGAGCCATGTAAGAATATTGTGGCATGTGATTACCAGTCGATTACATCGTCCTCACTGTCTTCAGCTCTCTCTCTGTCATACACATTGTTTCATCTTTCCCTCAGATTTCTGTAATTAAAATTCCCTTGTAATCTGCCAAATCAGCTGATGTGGTGTACGATAATAAATGACGGTTACACCCGCTCACGATTATTTTCTGAGACATTTCATTAGAGAAGCACTTTGGTGTTGTACAAACAGACTTTGGACATCACTTTCAAACACTTCACGTTCAACGCTATAATGCATTCTCACTTTGTGTAACGCACACGTTACAGAAACGGCTAATTACTGTGTGGGCACAATGGCCACAGTAAAATAAGATAAAAACATGAGATTAGAAAGTATTAGAATAAAAAAAAGGGATAGCAGGCCTTCTGCTTTTGCAGTCGTTCGTTTCTCTAAGGTTGGTAATCCTCCGTTCTGTCCCTTCCTGTTTGTCCAGGTTACGCCTGAGCCCAGCAGCGAGGCACATCATGGACACACACGGCCTGGACCACAAGCTGGCCACGCCCACTGGGCCGAGGGGTCTTGTCACCAAGGAGTAAGTATGATGAGCAGATGGGGGGATGGGGGGGGGGGGGTTAGCTTCATAGAGGTTTGAAAGGTCGTAATGGTCCCGCTGCGAGTCCTCCAGTATCTGAGAACCAAGTGTGCCTGCACTTCCTGTGCCTCTGTAAGATGAAGGGACTCCCTACATAAGAGCCACATGGGAAGGAGCAGCATGCATGAAGTGGTAAAGATGTCAGATGCTTTAGCCCTGCTATATTGGGGCAGTCATACCGCAAATATCTGTGATGATTACACACACACACACATTTGTATTACTATTATTGTGAGAACTTTCTTGCCTAGCCTAAAGCTGAAAATATCCGCACTCACAACATGAACGTAAATGTCTAATCCTAACCCCAACCCCAACCTTATTCTAAGCCTCACTAAACAGCTTTTTTTTAACCATAAAAACAAACGCTCTTCTTGTGAGGACCATCCTGGTCTATTTCTCAAATTCTACTATACTTGTGGGGACGTCTGGCCCTCACAAGTATAGTTATACAAACACACACACACACACACACACACACACACACACACACACACACACACACACACACACACACACACACCGCTCTAATAGCTACCTGCTGCCGGGGACCTGATTGAACGCTCTCGTTACCCATCTCACACCCTGCTGGGGAATCTCATTAAGCTACCGCTGTCGCTATGGCAACCCAGACTCCAGGACCTAATGGTGGCCATAGAAACACAGGCCATATGTTGTGAGTGAGGGAAAGAGAGAGTCAATTATATCAAGACACAACAAACCTGTTATATAAAGCCGTGGTTCTCAAAGTGCGGTCCGAGGGTCCTTGAGGGCGTTCCAACCAAATTAGTTAATATAGCATAAAAATCCATTTGAAAATAGCCAATCTACAAGCTCACAACACGACACATTGCGTCTTGTGTCTTGAAAAAAAATCTTGTTTGGGGTCCCTGGCACAAAATATTTTCAAATGGTTGCAGAAACATTTTCTTCCAGTGCATACCATGTGATTAAAAATCAAATGTGGAGAATGAATATATCTTAGTCTTAAAAAGGAAAATCAATCATTTACTGGTCATTAACCCCTTGCTGTGTGTATACAGATCTATGTACAGTATACATGGGGTTTGACAGTTTTGTCTGTTTTGTGTCAAATTTTTGCCAAACAGATTTGAGCCGCATTCCTGGGTGGTATGAATGCGATTCAAATGTGATTTCTAAAGATATTTCTCAGCCTGGAAACTTGGACACTGAAGCCTGATATGTATACACTTTATATGTCAGTGTCACTCACCGAAAATAGCAGACATACAAGTTCACAACGCATCACTTCATGCTAGAGTATAAATTGAGCGTCAGTCACACCTATTATATGTTATTACATGGTTATCACAGCAACCAATGCAGATAGGCCGACAATTTCTGAATTCACGAATCGAATCTTATCACTTGCAAATAACAATGCGGACAGTCAGTTCTAAAAATAAGATTTGAGAAGCAAATTGGATTTAACTGCATTCTGAGCAAAGCAAAGTGTTGCTTATGGAAAACAAAACCAGCCTAACAGAGCAAGCTAACATGCTTAGCTCCTTGAAGGAAGTCCAGAATAGACCTGTTTTCTTTGCCTTTGTCCCGTGGTGGCACATCAAGATAAGATTGAGACCAGGGAAGTGGTATGCCCCCCCCATGCCCCTCCCGTTCCTCCCCTCCTCTTGTTAGGCCCTCAATAGAGGGCATGAATAACAGAGGGGCCGCGTATCCCAGGGATGAGATCATAGGAGGTTATATAATCCACAGGAAGGGTTAAAAAGGGCTGGGAAATCCCCCCCGTGTTCTTCTATCTGTGTCACATGATAGTCAGGACAGCCAGAGTGTGATCGATGACTTTTACTTGACTAATGTCTTGTCTATATGAACGTATCCCAACCATTGTGTTGTGTGTTTTGTGATGGACTTGTATGGCACTCCTTAATGAGTATAACACAAAATTCATAGTAAATGTCTATTTTCTCATAAACATAAAAGAAAGATTGATCTATCCACAAAGTCACTTCCTGTTTGTTTTTGTTTTCTTTTTGTATAATTTGTTGCTCTTTGTAGTTAAGCGCAACACAGTAAAATAGTTGCATTATATTGAACATACATTAGTTACCCATCATTATTTCAATGCAATATTGAATGCGTTAGGCAGCTATCCTCTGAATTTATTTCTATTTCTATATTTTATCTGTTTATTGGTGTCTGAGCAACTTTAATAAAATGGAGATGTTGACACCTGACATTGGGGAGTTTCACAGTGTAACACAGGTTCACGCCTTCTCCCCCAGACCCCCTCCCACCTGAAGACTTTACAACCAACCAGCAGGGGTCACTATAGTGCAGCGAAAAGGACGCAATCCCCTGTCGGCTTCCAAACTACGACAACTGCCAATTGTGTCTGTTTCTGCGCCCGGCCAAGCCGGAGGCACCACTGCTTGGAATTAAACCTGGCCTTCTGCAGTGGTGCGTGGGCGAGTGTTTTGCCTCTACCCAGACGTCCCGAGACACAGTGGTGGAAGAAAAACTCAATTTTGTATTTCTTCTATCGGTTTTATAGCGTAACATAACAACTTTGTAAAAGTACCATGCATGCTGCGTTTGGGGAAATGCACAACAAGAGGAGAAAGGGAGGGATGGGGGATGGTGAAAGGTATCAGCCTGAGAGATTACGCCGGACGTTATTTTCCATGCCGTGTTTGACCTTGACAAACACAGGTGTCCACTAACAATGCTCAGCTATGTGGCTCAGTCTCTGTTAGCTCTCCTTTTACCCTTCAATGAGACAGGCAAGGTTCTGAAAAGCCACACTATACTTACTAGTAATTTTTTTTTAAATAATAGGACCAGTACTGTAAAGTACTCAAAGTTATACTGTGTAAAGTTTCTATATTCTTCACAATAACCATTCCACAAAAAAGTTTTCTGACAACTTCTGTAAACACAATTTTTTATTGTGAATGTATTTACTGTAATGTATTTTAATGTTAATACATACGGTTTCTGAAAACGATGTTGTCGCTTTTCCAAAATAACCTCAGTACTAGGACCCTGCAGTATTTGTTTTGGAGAGGTACGTCTGTGGCTTAGTTTTGAACTGAATTCTGGGAATTGCAGTTCTAACTAGAAAAAGTGCTCCTCGGAGCACAGGTCTCCGCCAGGTCAGGTAGGTTATTGTGGCCTCCTGGTGGCGCTGGAAATCGGACACTGCATTCATGATTTGAGGCATTTTGTTCCAAAAAGGTGTTTTGCTAAATTAGACCTGCTGGTGGCGCTATAACAGGCCAATGTGAAAAGGTTGGCATTTCTTCCTTGGCCTAGTGGGAATGTGCGTGTGAAATTTCACAGAAATCGCAAGCTGCGTTCATGATTTGAGGCATTTTGTTCAAAACGGAACAATCCTGCACAATTTGTAAGCCAACCTTAGCCAATGAGGATGGAATATGGGAAATCGGACAGATCCGTGTTGAGCACATGACTATAGAGATTCTGTGTACCGATTTGCATGACGTTTGGATAAAATCTGTAGGAGTAATATCAAAAGATAGGTTTTGCACAAATCGGCCTCCTGGTGGCGCTATAACAGGCCCATGTGAAAAATTTGAGACGGAGGTTCTGAATTGGCATCCAGGGAGTGTGTGTGTGCACAGTTTCGCAGCGACCGGTCCAACAGTGCCGGAGATTAGTTGGTAACACATGGACAGGACACACACACGGACGGACACACGGACGGACGGACAGGGTGCAAAACATACTCTCTCACCATGCCTTTCGGCCTGGCGGAGACAACAAACAACATAGCTATTAGAGGTGTCGCCAAAAGCCCACTAAAATATTGTTTCACTTTATCTGATTGAGTCTGTCACGGCAAGTAAGGACCGTGAATGCCTGGCATGCAACTTACTTCGTATCATACAGCTCTTAATGTTTTACTAAGGCTTGTAGATCAGCGGACTTCAATGTTGGAAGTATTCCACTAGTTCTTCGTTTAAGTGCCTATGCGTTCTTTCCAATTGATGCTGCACCTTTGATGGCTTCATAGATTCATTTTTACGGCACTATCATCAGCGTTGTGTAAATTAAATCTTTTTGCGTGTTGGTTTGTTACACACAGTTGTTGCTGTTGATATGTTGGATTCATGTTTATGTGTATGTTCAGACAATTACATTTAAAACCAATTATTACACACACAATTGGTGGACCCCCTGTAGTAACTCTGAGGACCCCTATGGGTCCCAGACCCCCTGTTGAAGACCCTTGTTGTAGATAACAGGTTGTACTGTAAATGAACAATGCATATTTGTTCTAGTATTTGTAATACCCAAATAAATGCATCTGCCATATGGTGTACGGGTACCCTCTGAATTACTTGAGCATACACAATCAGTTGTGTACATTCGTGTGTAAGCTTGCATAGGGTTTGGCTGAATAAAGGATGAAAGATTAAAAAAGAATATATGTTATTGTACGTCTGCCTTGGAGGGACATGTGTCTAAATCGGACTACATTGTCTCCCCACAACGGCGTTATTCGAGTCTATTATGTCATCTGCTGTTAACATCAAAAGCCATTTAAAGGCACATCCCGTTGCTGAAGGCAGTTTACAGACGGGCCGTATTATGTGCCAGCAGGCTGGAGGGGAACGCAGTGTTTATAGAGGAACGGTTGGTTGTAGAAATGAAAACATTTACGGAAGGAAGTCTTGCAGTAACTCCTGGATTAAGGAGGTATTCCAAGGTGCTGCATGTTTATTGTAGATTGTCTTCATTATTTTTCAGCCTCACGCTGACCATGTATTATTATTACCCAATACAACATGTTAACTTGGCTAATGGGCATTTAGAAGGTACACAGTTTATTTTTACACTTAGTTAAATATAGACTTTAAATGTAGACTATACAACACTGACAAGGACTCCATTCTGTTTCATCTGTTCAGCAATGTGTTGGAAGTCATTGGTAAAAGGTACTCAGTTAAATTATCATGCTGTAAAGTATACATTAGTTCATCAAACCCTCCTGCAAAGGCAGTGTGTCAACATTGCATGGTTTGTTCTTCTATAGGCATTAGGCATCTTGGGTAGAAGAAGAATATACAGTGAGTTCACCTGCATCTTAAAAAAAGAAAAGAGAGAAAAAACTACAGTAGACACTTTGCCTGAAATGAAATATTCTCACCTGTATTCCTATGCAGGTGAAAGAGAGCTCAGTGCTAACCTCATGACCACTTCTTCTGTGCTATTCTATCTAGGGCTCTCCTCGACTAAAGACATTCTTAGTTTATTTAGTCAGCACATCTATTAAATTGTGTTTAGATATAATCATGCAGAGACCAGCCTTTTCAGGTTGGTGAGGTTGAGAACTGAACGTTCTAATGTTGATTCAACAATGGCTACTGGCTATTGGCATAAAGACTGGTGGAATTAAAGGATTATATCTGCTTGCTTACTTATATCTAGAGTTTACAAGATATTTGCATGGGGGGAAAAGCATACAAAAATGACTATCAACTAACAAGGTCTTGGTCGACTGAGACCAAACCTACAGATTAATTGATTAATCGACCGAGGGGACAGCACTAATTCTATCTAATCTATCCCAGGTGGCAGTGTAGTCTCTGCACATCGTATCTATGTGTCTGGGACTTGCTTTAACGTGCGTGTGCGCATGTGTGTGCGTAAAGCACGCAGCGGCAGCGCCTCACTCCACTCTTTAATATTCCAGTCACCTCCTCCCAGGCTTTCAGAGGCTCTGTTGTCTTTGCTGTCAGTCAGTGGGCGTGTAAATGGTGGGTGTGAAAAGCACATGTCTCCTGTGAGGACAGAACAGCCACAGTGTTGCCATGTCTGCTTATTATAAGTGACTGTGGGCTTGTTTTTAAGTGTAGTTGCTTATTTGGGCTTGCTTCCAAATGTTGTTTAAACCAGTGGCTCTCAAACATTTTCATATCAAGGACCCCCAAATTGATATGCATTTGTTCACAGACTCCCTTCTGCCAGGGACAAGATTTGTGTTTTTTCATGATTTGTTTTGAAAATAGCAGATCTACAAGCTCATAACTCGTCACATTGCGACGCATTGTGAGCTTGAAGATCGTCTATTTTCAAATAGTCAATGTATATAGGTTTAAAGTGCTCATGTAGCCTAGTCGCCTCTCTTGGGCTTGTTTTCATAGACATGGTTGCTTGTTTCTCTCGCAACACTGAACAGTCAGCCAGCCATACAAACACTGTTTAAGTGGTAGCTCCATCTTAGTTGTCATCGCCATGTGGCCAGTCTCTGAGCTGCTGCTGGGATATCAAATCACCTTTTCTTTTCATTTAAAATACTTAGTATTTGCTTCAGCTGTAGTTTAGGGAGCATGGTGTGTATTTACACTGACAAATATGCCATTTCGAGGTTGGAAGGAGGAATCAAAAACACCCGCGCTCACTGTCTTCACTTGTTCAATAAAGAAAATGTTTAATAATAATAATACATTTTATTTGTATTGCACTTTTCATTCACAGAGAATCCCAGAGTCCCACATGGTAAAAAACACATAATCAATCATAGAAGGTTAAAAGCAAAACAACATTTTAATAACAAGCCTTTTTAAAAAGAGTCCAGGGTCTGCGGTGCTCTCAAATCAATAGGAAGGCTGTTCCACAAGCGTGGTGCTGCCGAGCAGAAAGCCCCGTCCCCCATGCGGTGCGTAGATTGGTACTAGGGACCTCGAGGAGGAATCTGTTCGCAGATCTGAGGGTGCGGGTGGAGGTTTGTGGAGGCTTAATTAGTTTGTGTAGGTACTGGTAGGGAGGGGCATGTCCATTTATGCAGTTATGTGTGATTGGCAGGACCTTGTAGTCGATCCTAGCTGAAACAGGGAGCCAGTGCAGTGAGAATAGGATGGGTGTTATGTGATCGTGCTTAAGGACTCTCATTAGGATCCTGGCAGCGCCGTTCTGGATGTATTGCAGCTTCTGAATACTCTTGCCAGGAATCCCGATGAAGAGTGCGTTGCAGTAGTGCAGTCTAGAGGAGATGAAGGCATGGCCAAGCTTCTCTGCATCTGACAGAGTTAGAAGGTTTGGATAAAATCTGTAGGAGTAAATGGGTTTTGCACATATCGGCCTCCTGGTGGTGCTATAACAGGCCCATGTGAAAAATTTGGGGCAGAGGTTCTGAATTGGCATCCAGGGAGTGTGTGTGAACAGTTTCGCAGCGACCGGGCCAACGGTGCCTGAGATTAGCTGCTCACAGACAGATGGACGGACGGACGGACGGGGGGTAAAACATACTCTCTCGCCATGCCTTTCGGCCTGCCGGAGACAATAATGAATAGGCCTGGTGTGTGGCAAAAAGCTTTACATTTAATAATGACTTAAGGACTTGATATAATTTGTTGCTTGATACTGAGTACGCAACAGATTACTGATTTGTAACAGAGTGAGCAGACTCATGCGATTATATGTGCACATTTATTAATAATGACTCAAACAGGCTATCCGGTACTGACCCCCTCTTGAGATTTTAACTCCCTTTTTATGTGGAATTTCTTGACCTCTGCCTCTGACTGCTCTTTAACTGACTACATTGACGCATCTTAAGTCACCAGGTCATTTAGTCATTTTAGTGCACTGCTTCTCAATAGTGGTCCATGGACCACAAATGATCCATTGGCATGATTACAGGAGGTCCATTCTGTCTCTTCTTGGCTATAGTGGTGGACAGGGACAGAATCTCATGTCATTTTCTGGCTCCAACCTTGTCCTGTACATATTCATCAGGTATGCCACCGTGGAAATGCCACTCTCACAGAGATACGTAGTTACAAAAGTTAAAATACATTTTGCTTTTACAGTAAGTTCTGGAAATTCTGCCTGACAACTCACCCAGAACTTCACAAGGGAATATGTGTGGACATGTCAATGAGCTGATCCTCTTTTGTAGTAGTTTAGCTTGAAATACATTTGGAATTGAAACACAAGCTTTCTCCAATGACCACTGATAATGATAATGTTTTTAATTCCACTGTCCTCATATCACACAAATGCCAAGTTACACAATTTCTCCAAAATGAAATAATGAGAAAAGAAATTTGTTAAAAATCTTCACTTTCCTACTTTACCGAATGCATGGTCATGGACCACCAGTAGTCCACAGACCGACCACCAGTCGAAAACCCCTGCTTTAGCATTTGTTTTCATACTTTAAACTATTATATAAACCTACAGTATTGTTCTATTGTCGGCACATAAGACAAACATCTTAGTGAGTTCTGTGTGTCAAGTGCTCGCTCTGTCGCTGCTGAAAAACCTCCAGTCTATGTAAGTTTAAGTTTTATGTTCTGCAGTTTTTACGTAGGCCACCCAGGTGCAGTATTCTAGCGCAACCTCTCGATGCAAAGAACACATTGGGAAGTGTTGTGTGTAATTTTCCCATGTCCTCCTCACAAAAGAACAATGAGATTTACTTTAGATATAATTTTCCCATGTCCTCCTCACAAAAGAACAATAAGATTTACTTTAAATATCAGCTAAGTTCATCTTTAAGCTTATAACCTAATAAGCAAAGCTGAGAATTATGTCAACAATTTTCTTTAAATCTTGTATTGTATCCTCAATCAGTTTGAGTTGCTTTCTGTCTTTTTCCTGGTGTCGTCGCAGGCTCGCAGCTGATATGTAAATTCCCATGTAAACCTATCTGTTAAAAAAACTCAAGGGCTGAGGCTCCACGGCGGGTGTAATCGCTTTCCCCTCTTTTCTTGTTGCCCGGCCTCCCGTGCAAAGTGATTGAAACCTTTCCAGGGGCATGTACCTGCTCGCCATATGCCAGACTGACGTGCCTTCTGAGGGCAGTCTGGCACTTAGCAGATATGCGTTTCTTTAAGAATAGATGGGAGATGGGGGGGATTCCAAATTGTCCCAGTCCCCATGCAAATAATTACCCAACAACAATGAAAGGAAGGGAGGAAGGGAAGAAGAGAAAAGAGCTTTGGGGCCCAGACTTTGCCCGGCTGCCTGGTGAGGTCGGAGGGCAGCTGGTTTAGACAAAAGGCTCGATGTATGTTGGATATTAGGAGGGCCCCGGTGCACTGAGCTGGAACCTGGAGTTCTGAGCCGGTACACCTGATACTGCATATCAGTCTACTGCTCCATCTTGTTTCTGTTATCCCTCTCTGTCAATCCTCTGCAACCTGCAGTAGTCTGCCCAAAGGTATATCACAACTTCCTCCATTTCCCTTCAGTTGGCCGGCTTGGCATTCTAGTCAACACTGCAAAGTGCAAACTGAATTATTTCTGTTTAAGGCAATCGATGGTGAGTTACTATGCGTGCAGTTTGTGAACAAACCTGGACTGGCTGCGTGTGGGCATGTTGGCTAGTGTGTCCTTTGGACAAGCAATCTTTATTGTATAAATCTTTTACCTACTGTTTTGCGGTCTTAGGCTCTGCCTTAAAAATATATAACCTTTGTAGCCACTCCAGCCAAAAGAGACAATGCAGAGTAATGAACCCAGTCAATCAGTGGTTAAGGGCACTGCACCAAATAGTATAATTAAAATGGAGATGTTATGATTGTTGGTAGGCTATGGGTAGACTTCAAATGTGTTACAGTGTGATCTGTTTTCTCCCATCAAAGACATCCGTGTGCCTTTGAACTGTCAAAGTGACATGCCATGTGGCTGGTGAAAAAACTCAATTGTGGTATTTAGTGAACCTGCAGATGATTGTAGATCATGTTTGGTTTAATGTTTCCCCCGCCAGTGGTTGTTGTTTCTCACATCGATGAAGTTGATGATTTTTTAGGTTTATGTTTGGTTACATTATTTCCAATTTCGTAAGCTTTACCCTGTTTGCTCTGCACTTACGACCTGCATTGTTTGTGCATGCCCCAATTCTTCATGTGGGAGGGACGTGCCATGGACACCTGATCCTGCCCCTCATTTGTCTGTGATCTGCATGACATCCACATGTCGCTCCCGCATTATCCCAGAGAAGGTAACCGAGAGTTACCCTGTCACACTCCTGTACTGTCCTGGGACTTGCAATTGGCACATGTATACTGGCATCACATGCACAAAGACGGATATACACGTGTAAATAATGAAAATGCCCTGCAAAGCCATCACCATGCTGTGTTACGTTTTAGGCACCCTAGATGAATTGGTGACCTAGCCGATGCATGTGCTGGCTTATATGACCCCAGCTATCAACATCCTTAAATTCCATTTGCATTCAAAGTGTTTATTGAGCTTTTGTATTTTATTTGTTGCACTAGAGGAAGCTTTTATGTATCTGTTCATATGCCTTTTTGTTTAAAAAAAACTAAAAACATTTGCATCCGGTGTGAACATACCAGATAACACAAAATGGCTTTCATTTGCCTCCAGAGAGGTTGAAAAGTATTCAATACCGTACCTCTGTCAATTAGTTGCTTTGTTTGTTTGTTTGTTTGTTTTGTTTGAGATTAACATGATATGTCACGGTAACGGCCGAATTGCCTTGAAATTTGCCATCCCCTCTAGCGCCACCATCAGGCAAAACCTTCTCAGAGAGAGTTTTTTTCCGCCTTGACTGCAGTCCGTGCCCTACTGAGTGCATTCTTGTTTTCCTCTGTAAATGTTTGAGGTGGAATATATAAATAAAATGTCAAAAGCTTGTTTCGTACCCATTTGTAATATTTGTATTGCTAGACTTGTGGGGGCCTGTATGCATGTGTTTACCTTTATAGCACGTTGGGTAGCCTCTCCTGCTATAGTGGTCCAAGTGCATTTAGAGATTTCTGTTTTCCTCCCAACATGACGGATATCAATGGGCCCAGTCACAAGTCCTGTTTACTCTGGGACAGAAGGTGCACCATGTATGCTTTCCTTACACGTAGAATAACACAGGCTTAAGATCAGGCTAACACAGTCTTTTCTGTGCATACTGTCATCTTCTATACAGGTGTATGTAGCACTGAGTCAGTGGGCTATTAGTATTCATATTGTGTGACTATGTCCTCAATTTATCCATTTGTAGCTCACAGAGCTTCGAATTTATACACTGTCAGATACATTTACACTAAGGTTTCAGTGTGTGTGTGTGTGTGTGTGTGAATGTGGACATGATCGTCCAGCTGTGACTGTGGGGGACAGTGGTGTGAAGGAAGTTGTCTGGCTATTTCACATGAAAGAGCTACACCCTGCTTGAGTCACAGCACAAATGTGTTTGGTCTTGTTCGATATTTAATCTTGTGTGTGCGAGCAGTTTTGTATTTAGTTTTTCAATTTTGTTCATTAGTTTCCAGAGTGAGTCTGCTCATTTCAGTTTAGTTTAGTTTAAAAATGTTTCGTTTCAGTTTCGTTTTTAGTTTATTAGTTAAAGTATTAGCTGCAGTTCTTTCTACTTATTTTTTTCACTATTATATGGTGGCTTTTTGTCAGACGCCAAGTTCAGAATATATATTACAAGACAAGCACTTTGTGATGCCAGTCATGAAGACATCCCAGTCTTAATAAACGCATGAAACAATGCCTCCCCATTATTGTTGTGTCGACAAATTTGACCAAATTGGCAGACTTAAACTAAAGGCGTTTTGGTATTTGTATTATATTGTATTTATATTGTAGACCTACTGCACATATAAACGGAGCTGCTACCTTTAAACACATTTGAGCTGCTACCTTTAAACACGTTTAAAAATGTGTTAACTATAATAACCTTGGCATGAGTTCTCAGATGTCATGTGTGGATTCATTCCTATTTCTCCTATTTCTTTCAGAGATGTCTTGAATCTGTTGAAGATGTCTCCAGCGCCCAAAGCGGCCCCGGCCGTGGCCACCCCACTCCCTGCTGCCCCGAGTCCTGCTGCCCCGAGTCCTGTTCCCACCCCAACAGCTGCCCCACTACCCCCAGGAAGCCGACCCAACATACCCCCACTCTCAATACCTGGGAAGCCAGGAGCACCGGTGAGCGATGAAAGTATTGAATCCCCGTTATACTTGGTTATGTGAGGGGGTTGCGTGCCGGAAATAGCAAATCTACAAGCTCACAACGCAGTGCTGTGCGACAGCTTGTAGGTCTGCTATTTTCGGTGTGTAACACCCGCGCTCAACTAAGTACCCTATCCAAAATCGACCTGCACACTCTTGTAAGCCCTTCAGGAAATTGATTTCACAGGAAGACTGCTCTTTAACGAATTGAATTCATTTTATAATCTAAAAAACGTATGTGGACCGGGGGTTAGAATGAGTGGGTTTATCTGAGGAGAACGATGGAGACAAGGGCTTTCCTCAAGGATTCATACCGTTTCCATACTGTACTACACAGCTCCCATCCCCCACTTCTGACATACATATACAATATATCTTTGCCTGAGGTGCATGGCAAAATTAATATAGTCTTGGTTCCTTGTCTGTCTCTCTCTCTCTCTCTCTCTCTCTCTCTTTCTCTCTCTTTCTCTTTCTCTCTCTCTCTCTCCCCCCCCTAATCTGATAACCACATTAATTTATATAATGATGAAGCTAATTAATTGTAAATGTATTCAGCTCTGGGACTCTGACGTCTACTTGCTTAGGAGAGGTCAGGTCCTCATGGCAGTGTTGCCTTGTGAATTGGTCCTTATGACTCACTGATTTGCACATGTCAGTATTTAAAGACAAGCAGAGCTTGTACAAAGATGCTTATCATGCGCTCCACCACTCCAGGAACAGTCTCACTTTCCACATCCCTGTTTCGAGCAAAATAAAATAGGAGAACTACTGTAAAGATCTGCTCTACTTGAGTTGCTCAGGTTTCCTTAGAGATACTGAATCATTGTTTGATAAACACTTCTGCTGCTGTTAAAATTTCAATGCTCAGTCAAGCAGGTACGAGTTGCCAGACAGAAATATTTGCCAATGCCCTCTTGACTTCCTTGAGTAGTGTCAGTAAGCTGAGCTTATTCCTTCAACATCCTGACTGTTTTTCACCATTTCCACAGTTCACTGTTTCCACAGTCACGTGAACTTTGCTTTTGTCGTATGACTGTTCCATACAGTACAAATTGGAGCATTCTAGCGTGTGTTCAAACATAATTCCTTTAAGCCTTGCAAGTCATTGTGTAGCTTCACATATTGATTTCTAGATTGATTATTTTTAAGACCGTGTACATTTAACCCCTCATACACTAATAGCTATTCCAGTTGAGATATGGACTATCGATTCCAAACAGTAGATGCCATAAATAACCAACCATAAATAATCTATTCTAACCAATCATTACTTTGTAATGAGCTTGTCAGTTAGGATCCCCCCATCCTCTTACTAAGTGTGAGTGAAAACATATATTCCATAAATTATGTTATTGATGGCAACTGAGCCATAACATGAGTGTGGAATTCTGTGGATAATCTATTTATTATTTACCACATAGTTACATTATGTGCATTTACATATTTGGTATCTCTGATGCCCTCTGTTTGATGGCAGTAAACTGTCACATTCAGTGTAGTGAGTTCCATGCAGACGGGCTCTAACAAAATGGCAAAAGAAACCCCCAATTATGTCCCTATTCCCCTTTATTTGGAGAACCGTGTAGAGTGGATATAGCACACAGACCGATAATAAATAAAATGCGATCAAAGTACGAGGCCTGACCTTTTTCGTCCATTAGCACCCACTTTACCGGTTCCGCTGCTGTGCGTCAAACTTCCAAACCCATCAACGGCGCTGCCAATAATCATTAACGTCACCACCTTCACTGCCTCCTTCTCCCCATCCTCACCATTTACTCTCCCTTCTTTTTTTAATCCACCTTAGGGTACTTTCACAGAGATTCCAGCCTCTAACATCCGCCGTGTGATTGCCCAAAGGCTGACCCAATCCAAGACCACCATCCCCCATGCCTACGCTACTGTTGACTGTGACGTGGGGGCTGTCATGCAGCTCCGCAAGGATCTGGCAAAAGGTAAAAGAATCTTTGCTTGGTGGGAGTTTGCATGTAATGATTTTGTATGGACGCACCACAATTGAAAGCGTAAAAGATACACATATACTGTACATATATTTACATTCATAAACAAACAGTATGTCAGTTTTAACCATCATTGAAGGTGCCATGAAAACAGAAAGAAAACAGAGGAGAGGCTAAATTAAAAGTATGAATATGGCTAAATAAATAAATAAATAATACACACAGTGTGTGTTTATGACCTACCCAATCTACGCCCTGTGGAAATATAGTTAACTTTCCTGCCAGAATGGCGATGTCAACAAATGCAATGTTGGTCAAGTCACGTGAGACGTTACATACTGCGCTCTATATTTGGTGGGAATTTATTTTCCAGGAATTAGGTGCAGATGTCAGGGTTCTCACATGACTCATTCCACAAACTAAGGAGAAAATAGTTTCACTCTAGATACCGTATTGTACATGTCTTCTCAGCCAAAGTAATCATTTAGCTCTGGTTCAGAGTGTGTCCAATGGATGCTCCTTTCTATACTATTGATTACATCAGCACAGTGGGGAATGTTGCCCGCTAAACGACAGTGACCGTTTCAGGGTTATGAAGTAGAGCCCGATGAGGTCAGATTCTTGGGTCAAATGACAATCTCGAGTCCTAGACTGTGGATTCCCGATGTTTTGACTGATGTTTTGTGAAAAAGAAAGAAAATACAACCTCTTAAGCCCTATAGGCTCACAACATAAAAAATGTAAACAAAAAATAAAATGACACATCTGCTGACATGCACCACAGACCCTATTCTAGACGGCTAGGTCCCATAGCGTAATAAAACGAGACTAATTGCGGCATGGCTTCCACGTGGATCTCAGAGTTCGTTTTGCCAGTCTATGACATCAGTCATCTTGTCATCAGTACCATATTTGGATAAAGTTTCACCCCAATCTGACCTCCATTGACTTCCGGTATAAAATAAAAGTTTAAAAAAGTTAAATATTTCAAAAATAATAATTTGGAAGATATTTGGTGACACAAAGACAGACTTCTAGATGGCTTGGCTGCTATTATATTATCATAAATAAGTGATGACGGTACAGAGCTCAACCCCGTGGTATGCATCACATAACTGTGGTATTGCGGTTATGCCGTTATTGTCCCAGCCCTAGGAAGGAATCAATGATACAGTAGATGGAACAAGTCGGTTACAGTAAGGAATGAAATAATCTGTGTGAAGTGAAATCTAATAATTAACATGTTGCCAGTTAGTGTCTTCCTCATTGCTTTGGTTTTACGCCCTGGTACTTCCCCATTCTCACTTCACACTTCCTTCCAACTACAGTAACTAACCGCTCAGCAATCCACAGCTGCTTATGTAAGAGCCACAAGGATGTAGTGGCCGTTAGCTGGGTATTTTTAGTGAAAAGATAGTGAAAGGGAACGGTTTTGGTCATGCCACCACAATACAATTCTGAAGAGTTCAAGAGTTTCAGTTGTTTTTTTTTGAATTTCTGTCGTTTAACCACTTGAACCCTATTTTATACTTTACACATATTTTCTAAAATAGCTACATGCTCAGTCGCTCACAACAGGTTGCATCACGGCATGTATTGATCTTGTAGATCTGCTATTTTGGCAATTTTCTAAAGTTTCGCATATATAATATTCAGCAAACGCCAAGTTAACTAACATAAGATAGCTGATGCTGAGCTTAACATGTTATATTATTAGCATATTAGTTTTATTTATTAATGAATTGGCACAACTATTAAATTGGGGAGAAAAGGGGGTAAAATATACAAATATGCTTTGTATCAACAAAAACTAAAGTGGAGGAGCCATGGCTTCGATTGCTCTGTTGGGCAGACACCTGTGTCCCTTCTCTGTGACGGACGACCATTACAGGCCTTTTGACCAAGTTCTACTGTATGTTTGCACAGCTAAATCCTCAGTGGTAATTTATCCATTTGTATCTCTGAATGTGTACAAAATGTACATTTTGTAGACTCTCAGAGTTAAATTAACTCTGAGAATTTCAGTGTGTGTGTTGAGGGATTGGCCCTCCGGTTGTTTTCGCTGTCTCTCTTTGTTCGGGAGCAGAGCGATTTCACGGTTAGCTCGTTAAACCATTAAGACCGTCTACATTTTTTATTTCTTTGGCTTTTCAAAAAATAGCAGATATACAAGCTCATAGCGCAGCACCGAGAAAATAATTGTGAAAATATGTTCAAATCTTTGAGTATATATATTTTTTTAATGCGAACATTTGTAACTCAAATCTTTGCTTCTGGGGATTCTACAAATGTCTTCTAAATCCTAACAGTTTTCTGAAAAACTATTGTTGCTATATCAGTAACTTTTTCATGTCATGGACCCCCAAAATTATGTATTTGGCCGCCAAGTTGCGCCAACCCCCATCAAAATATTTTGTAATAGGAACCCCCAGAAGCAAAGATTTGTGTAAAAAATGTTCCCTTAAAAAAATATATATATATTCAAATATTTGCACAAATGTTTGAGATTTTTCAAAAATAGCAGATCTACAAGCTCATAGCGCAGCACTCGGTGCCGCACTATGAGCTTGTATTTCTGCTATTTTTTCATCTTAAAATGACACAGATGCGTTCCCGGTCTTAATGGATTAATCACCCTGCATCCAGCATTCATAACCGTCTGGCACTAATGGACACTGGTAGAGGCCAGGCGACGGTGCCCTGACAGACCCACCTGGCCTGCAGAGGTCTGGCATGGAGGGTGAGGAGCATACAGACAGGAGCTGTGTGTTGTCGGCTGTGGAAAAAGTACCAGAATATCCTACTCAAGTAGAAGTACTGTTGTCACTTGCCTTAAATATAACCGGTAGAAGTAAGATTACTTAATGTGTTGAAAACCGCTCGAGTAGAAGTAGAAAAGTCGCTCTTTTGAGGACTATGCACAGTTACCAGCAGTCACTTTGTTAAAAAAAGGTCACACTCGGCCGGACTGCTGGCGTAGCGGTCCGGGCACCTAGGCTCCAAAGAAGCCTGACAGCACATTGTGGTCTCGAGTCCCGTTCCCGCCAATCTTTGCTGCATGTCTCTCCCCATCTCTCTCTCCCTGTTTCCTGTTTGTCTCTACTGTAAAAAACTGAAACAAAAATCTATATGAATAAAGCCCAAAAAGACCCAAAATATATCGTACAAAAAAAAAGAAAAGTCACGCTCTGATTTATACTTGGTTGCACGGCAACAACAAGTGCACAAGCACAAGCTCCCTTCGCACTTAAATTCATATCCATTCTAATACATCCTACCAATCAATTTACCACATTTTCCAATATAGTGATACTCTTCAAAGTAGTGAGCTTCTTTTCTTTATAAGAAACTTTTCTCAATGATTCACTTAAACCTCAATTGAATCTATTCATGCTCTGATGAAGGCTCGAGGCCAAAACGTGTTTGCAGCCTGATGTGACAAAATAAAAATAAATGTGAATGTCTGAGCTAAAGTCTTTCATTTCTATCTTTTGGAGTGCCACTCTTTACACTCAAGTGTGTTTTTTTTTAAATAGTATTGACTGTAGCTGAGCACCCATAGCCACAGGAGGCAATCAGAGGAAGCGCACCCATTTCAATGGAATCTCCTCCTGATTGTCTCTTAACAGCATATAACTGTAGGCTACTCGCCTTTCTAAAAGTAGTTGAAAACAATACTTCATCATAAAAATGCCTTACTGTAAGTGAGACTAGAATTGCACATTTTAAAATGTACTCAGTAGATTTTTCCTACTCATATACAGTAACAAGAATACTTGCAGTTGCTGTGGTTTGGGTGGGCAGTATTGAGGGCTGGCTGGAAGAGATTGAGGGCTGGCTGGAGTAGACGGTGAAGGAGCCATTCTGTCCTTGTGCCTTTAAGCCTGATGTGGGCAGGTTCACCTTGATGGGGTTGCCATAGCAACGGGTGGGTTCATAAGGCACAGGTGCAACCAGCCACTTAATGATGGCCCTTTGGGTACACAGGAGGAGATCACACGGTTTTTACCGTTTTTACATGCATAAACAAAAGTTGCTGTAATTCCCTGTTTGAATGAATAAATGGGAACCTCACCCAACAGCAGTATTTGGTTTGGACGCGTCAAAAACTGATATTCCTGTACCCAGCCGAGTGGCGAAATGTTTGTTTGAATCGTCACTACAGACGGTATGACTAGACCTGAACAGCTGCAGTATATAGACTTTGGCAATCATGAGATACTTTGGCAATCATGAGAGTTTTGCCTATACATTGTACTACAGATTTATATATTATTATAATAATATCAACTACAGAACCCTAGCGTCCCTATTCTGGGGGGCGAACATTCCGAGTTCTGATGGGCATCGCATTTGTTTTGAAAATGGAGAAAAAAGTTGTGGGTAGAAGACGGGGACAAAAGTTGAACTACAATACAGGACATTTGACGACCACTCTAGCAGAGGCTTAGTTGCAGGACAGCTTTTAGCCAGCTAGTATTCTATTCATCTGATGAATGAATGACACTAAACATGTTATAGAAAACTTGTAGATTGAAATGACAGCTTGAACTTAGTGTTGTGGCCACACCACACGCTGCGAACAACATTTGTCATGCTCTTGTGATTGGTCGAAGATCGGCAAGGCTTATGGGTATTGTTATAGATATCATGGTAACAAGTAGCCCTGAAACATGACTGTCATACCATGACAGTCATGGTGCCAAGTCCCCCTGGTTTATAGCGGTGTTCGATTTTTTTACATTGCCAACTCTCACATGTACATAAACGTTCAGATTTCAAATATAAAGTGCTTACCCCGAGCCACGGATGTTTCAAGGCGACGTGGACCGTGATAAGTACCCGTATCTCCCGCATTGTTCAATAAAAAGCATTTTAATCCCATCGCCGGCCATTTTCTTTTCTTTCTTCTTTTTTTTGGTAATGTATCAGAGTGCAATACACCTCCCAACCATTAGTGTCGCATGGTTGAAAGTATCGGAGAAAATTTGGAGAAAATGGCCGTCGATCGGATTAAAATGCTTTTTATTGAACAATACGGGAGATACGGGTACTTATCGTGGTCCGCGTCGCCTTGTAACATCCGTGGCTCGGGGATAAGCACTTTATATTTGAAATCTGAACGTTTATGTACATGTGAGAGTTGGCAATGTAAAAAAAACGAACACCGCTATACACCAGGGGGACTCGGCACCATGACGCTTGTATACAAGCGTCATGTGAACCATGGCTAGGTAACAAGAGAACATTACAATTAAACAATTTCTCAAAAATTAAAGGCAGACTAGGTAACTTTGAGCCTACATTTAAAATATATATATTTATTTTGCATTTTTTCCCTTAATCAGCCACTATATAATTATGCTGGTGTGTTTTCCTGCAGAAAGACACAACCCTCTGGCTGTATTTTGGTTTTATTCCACTGTTTATGTTGACATTCCACTGTTTATGTTGACATACATCCCTTGCAGGCACTGAAAAGTCTGTGGGGGGAGAGGGGGGGCTTGGCCTGAGCTCTTAATTGATCCCTTAAAACTTCCGAGGGGTTGTGCACTGAGTTGATTGATTGGGCCATAAAAGTGTCAAACTCGTTAGTGTTCTCTATAATCAATGAATGCATCACAGACAGCAATCACTTTGATACCTGTCAGAGAGGGAAGGGGGGGGGTGTGTACACACACAGATCTGAAAAGCTACCTGGTCTGCCTTTAAGTTTTAATGTTTAACCTTTGTTTTGGCCGTAATTAAAAATAGTATGATGTTCAGCGGGCCGATACTGCGGGGAACATCTCTATGTGGACCTTAACTCATTCACTGCCACTGACGTAATTGACGTAATTTCTCCCGTTTACCAATCCTGCCACTGACGTTTTTTGTTTTTTTTTGAATTTTTTTAGTTTTTGTTTCAAATTTGACCCAAAGACCAAGGAGATATGATTGTTTAAAGATCTAGACTCCCATCCACTTCCTTGTTAACTTAAAACTTAAAAAATCTGTATCTCGGCTCCTGAGTACCTTTTTTTTTCTATGAAAAATCTCTGGCAGTGGGCAAACGCGGCCAGCAATAATTGTGGCAGTGAATGAGTTAAGCCTGGTTTATACATAGTGTTACGCACCGAAAATACCAGATCTACAAGCATCTGCTATTTTTAGTGCGCAACACCAACGTATAAATACGTATACATCCGGATTTAATTCCCAAGTAATCCTGAAAGAAGAGATACTATAATAAGACTGGAACACTATTGGCAGCTCATTTGCAAGAGTGTCGGCCATGGTTTAGGTCAGGCGGGTGCTGGTGATATTTATTCATTTAGAAATTATTTTTCTCCCACATCCGACTGCGTTCCGGAAAGGAAAATAATCCTATTTGGTCACATATAAGCTCACATACAGTCATGTCTGTTCCTTCAGGTCATATTGCAGCCTACAGTATATCACAGCATACCAAATGGATCAGCCCTGGACCAGGACTACATTAGATCTTTAATTAGATTCACAACCTTTGTCTGCCCTTTCTTTACAGAACAGATCAAAGTGTCCGTCAATGATTTCATCATCAAGGCAGCTGCTGTTACTCTTAAAGTAAGTAAAAGTGTGTGTGTGTGTGTGTGTGTGTGTGTGGGTGTTCCGTTACACAGAGTGGCAGCATTATTTGGTGTCAGCCCTGGTACCATTTCCAAACTTAGTTTCCAAGTTCCGTGAGACTGGAAGTCAAAGACAGACAGCGAAGTGGCCGTCCCAGATATACATACACACACAGTATACCATACACACACCCAGCTTCCCTTGCCCTATTGCACGGGCCTTATTCTGATGGGACAAATGTGGAATCTTTCCATGGGGGCAGTGTTGCTGCTTAGAGCATACACAAACTGAACAAAGTTTCAGTACCTATGCTCTGGTGCCAGTCACACACCTGCCATATATGCATATGGGGGATTTTGGTAGATTTTTGGGGAGCACTACCCACATGTTTAGCTGTGTCGCTCATTCCACGATTGCACGATCCTTACGCCCTTGGGTCTGAAATAAAGATTGAATTGAATTACAAGTTCTACCTAGTTGAAAAGGTTACAAATCAACAATAACAACGATATAAAATACAATACCAATTGGTATTATTGAAGGGGTGCAAAAAAGAAATGAAGGGGTGCAATAATCGACCGAATGTAAGTTTCCGAAAGAGTTTATCATTTATTTATTTATATCTATGATGTTACAGTATATCTGAGAATCTCCCTATGGGTTTCTGCCTGGTCATTTATGTCTTTCAGTGCTTGCAGGGTCCTGTAGTGGAACTGATAGGATTTAGACGTGTTTTTTCAAGCAGCAGTATTCCATCACAAAATTTCACGCCACCTGTAGCCAATCTGCTGTCACCCTCTTGTCAAACGCATTCATGTGCATTTATCAACTGGTGGCAGAAGCCATGGCACCTGGTGAGACAGCCCTAACAATCGTCTCAGATCCGCAGTTAATTCTGTCCTTTTTCTGACACTTGATGTAATTCTTAGGAAACAAACGTCGTGTCAGCTTCCCCTAGCAGACAGATTTTCACAGATTTACCTCTTACCGAAAGACAACGGGGAGAACAAGAAGTGGAAATATGAAGTGCATGCCTATTTCACTTCCTAACTTTCTCACATTGTCAAAAAGAGTATTTCGATTTTGTCGCGAAGTCTGAGACAGATAATGGACAAGGCTCTCCGGTTATTTAATTATTAGGTCTAGTGATGCCACAGCAGAATATGTCAGGGACAATATAGTGCTCACCACTTATTTCTGCCCCCTTCTTGTCGTGCAATACTGGGTCTCTGACAAAGACTTACATATCAGCCATAATCTATAGCATGTGCCCGAAACCACAGAGTGTCTGACATGGCTCCGATGCATTTTCTGATAGTGGTCATAGAAAATGACATGGTTAGGTTGTACTTTGCAGCATTAGGTAACTGCATTACAGCTTTGGTTCTGCTTTTTGCTTTTCAGTTATTTTCTCTCTTCCTCTTTCTTTTTAATCATCATATCTGGCAACGGTTGGGCTGATATTTGATCTCTCACCCTAGGAAATGCCGGAAGTGAACGTGACCTGGTCCGGGGAGGGCCCCCAAGCACTTGATTCCATCCATATCAGCATCGCCGTCGCGACAGAAAGGGGCCTCATCACTCCCATCATCAAGAATGCTGCAGACAAAGGGGTTCAGGAGATCTCGGCCAATGCCAAGGTCAGAAATAAACTGTATATATATATATGTATACTATACTCTTGTATAATTACAAGGCTGAAGCAAAGAAAACTGTGAAAAGGTTTTTACATCGTGGCTCGGTGGGAAGCGTGTGTGTGTGTGTGTCTCCAGAGCGGGATTGCAGCCTAATGTATACAGCACATCACGTTACAAAAAGAACAGACCTACAAGCTCACAACCTGCTTCAGCGTGAGACGTTGTAAGCTTGTAGATCTGTTTTTTTGTCACGTGACGCCCTCACTCGAGTATTATGAATCAATCAAGTCACACAACAAATAGTGATGGGAATTATTGTTCTTTACAGTGTACTCAATCGTTCAGTACAGTTCACTAAAAAGATTAGTTCACCAGTTCGTCCAGTACTATTTCCTGCAGTCGTCACTGACAGTTCATTCCCACACTGAATCAGGAACAGCACTGACCGAAACCACCTCAAATCATTCAGTAAATTACTGAAACGATTTGAGGTGGTCTCGGTCAATACTGTTTACGTGCGTGAGTGAACGTAAACGAGTGAATGTCTGTGTCTGTCAAGTAAAAAATTCTAATATTATGGTCGGATGCCATAATGAGTCTTGTACTCTAGTGCCCAAGGATAGGTGGTTTAGCAAAAATGTTGCATGAAATTTGGAATGGGATTCTCTCAGTCTACTGCACTGGAGCAACTCGGATGTATGTAACTGCCTCTTTTTTTTAATTAAGGTGCAGAGTACAAAAGGGGACAACGTACATGAGGCTTAGATATAAGGTGCATGAGCATAGCCGCTGGTATTATACTGTTCATGATATAGACATTAAGGTCCAAGAGTTGTACATGAGATTAAGGTCTGTCAGTGCGTGTCAAGTTCAACCACATAGTCCACAAAAGGTCTAGCCTGACACTCCGCCTGAATTTTCATTTCGTTTCACTCCATTATTCAGTCTGAAAGCCCTCTCAGTGCAGCTGTTTTCTGAGGTGGGGGCGTGGCCAAAGTTGGACTCTTTGGCGATTGGTTCATACTGGATTATCCCTATCCCGATTCGTCGTACAGATTTTCAATCGAGAAACCCCCGCCTTCGACACCGTCACCAGACCCTGAATGCGAGGCAAGCGATTCAGGGGGTGGAGCTAGGCTACAAAAGGTCACTTTCACTGATATAATCCACAGGTAGGTCCATGACGAAAAGCAAAAGTCCAAGATCATGCCTTGTTCAACAGTCTGATGGTAGCTGGGTGGAAGTTGTTCCTAAACCTGGTGGTCTTACCCTTGATACTACGGTAGACCTCCTTGCCTGGCCACAGGCATTGTAGGGGTATGAACAGTTTGTGGCTGGGGTGGTGTGCTGTCCTTGATGAGTTTGACTATGCACCTCTTGCACAGTTCCTGGAGCGAGGGGAGTTCGCCCTGGCATTATGCGCTCTGCCGACTGTACCACCCGTTGTAGATTTGTCTTTTCTATGGCAGTACAGTTTCCGTACCAGGCAATAACACAGCCTGAAAAAAACACTTTCAATGGAGCTATCCTATTATACAATTGGCATAACTGCCCATGCGCGGAGTGCCACTGCCTGCAGGCAGTTCGTTTGTAATACAACGCAAAACTGCGCATGCGTGGACGTGCCTCTGCAGTTTGCGAGGGATCATCTTTCACCGTGTGGGAGATCAGTGTTGCGCGAGCGCGCTTCCCCCTGCACGCTGTGCTCCATTCTCACACACACACACACACACGACTGGACGCTTTTGTGGGTCTTTGGTCATTGGAATGGTGATGCACGTCACCCGTTTGTGAAGTGGGTATTTTCAAACCCTGGAGTGGATTTAGGGGAGCGTCACAGTCTTTGTGTTGGAGTGCCTCAGTGCGGCTGCAGAGTTCATGTGCAACCTCTTGCATGCGTGGCTGCGATGTTTCGCGGGGGTCCAAAAGGGTCCGCGATGTTTCGCGGGGGTCCCAAAACTCCCAGGGGGTCCGCGGACCCCCAGGGGGTCCCCCATGTATTTATTTAAAAAATAAAATAAAAATAAAAAATGTTTTTGGAAATTTTTATCCCTCGACGCTTTTGTGGGTCTTCACGAAATTCCGAAGTGGAGTTTTGGTCATTGGAACGGTGATGAACGTCACCCCTTTGTGAAGTGGGTATTTTCAAACCCTGGAGTGGATTTAGGGGAGCGTCAGAGTGTTTGTGTTGGGTCCGCGGAAAGAGGGGAGCACAGGACACTCAGCGTTGCCATGTCCTCTGATTATACGCGCATTTGCCTTACTTTTCACCACAGCGTTGCCATGTCTGAAAATCATAAGCGACTTTGCCCTACTTTCACACAATACTCTCTCTCACACTGTGAGGTGGCTGTAAGGTGGATCTGCGATACGACGCGTCACGCTAGACGTTCTTCGAACTTCTAGTTGTAGTACATTCTGAGGATGCAGGGCTAACTCAGTCCGAACTTATTCAGGTGACGAAACCAGTATAGTTGCTGCTGAGCCTTTTTCCTCACATGCATGGTGTGTCCCACTTGACCTCCTTGATGTGTACTCCGAGGAACTTGTATTTGCTGACTCTTTCCACTGTAACTCCGTTGATGACGATCAGCTCCTTGGTCTTGTTGACGTTGAAGGCGAGGATTTTCTCTGGCACCAGAGTGCCAGTAAACTGATCTCATCTCTATAGGCAGACTCATCATTGTTGACAATCCGGCCGCCTTTTTTTGTTTTATTATTTTATTGTCTACGCCAGGCCGAAAGGCATGGCCGAGACTCTGTTTTGCACCCTGTCCGTCCGTGTATCCGTCCTTGTGTGTGTCCGTCCATCCGTCTGTCAGTGAGCTAATCTCTGTCACCGTTGTCCCAGTCACTGCGAAACTGTGCACACACACTCCCTGATGAAATTTTCAGATTGGCCTGTTATAGCGCCACCAGGAGGAGCCGATATGTGCAAAACACATTTTTGGATGTTACTCCTACAGATTTTGTCCAAAATCGGTACACAGTATCTGTATAGTCATGTGATCAACACGGATCTGTACGATTTCCCATATTCCATCCTGATTGCCTAAGATTGGCTTCCAAAGTTTGCAGGATTAGTTTGTTTTGAACAAAATTTCTCAAATCAACGCAGCATGCAATTTCCGTGCAATTTTGCACGCACATTCCCACTAGGCCAAGGAAGAAATGCCACTTGACAATTTTCAAAACAGCCTCCTGATGGTGCTATAACAGGCCGTTTCACGTTTTTACCTGCACTGATCTGCGTGAAACTTTGCACGCACACTCCCTAGAGGCCAAGGAAAAACCTTTGCCCTGCATTTTTCACATCTGCCTTTTAGAGCGAAACACATTTTTTTGATGTTACTCCTACAGATTCCTACAGAAATTGGCTAACATTGGCTTCCAAAGTTTGCAGGAGAGGTCCGTTTTGAACAAAATGCCTCAAATCATGAACGTAGTGTGCAATTTCCGTGAAATTTTGCACGCACATAACCACTATATACTAGGCCGAGGAAGAAATGCCACCCTTTTCACATTGGCCTGTTATAGTGCCACCAGCAGGTCTAATTTAGCTAAACACATTTTTGGAACAAATCGCTCAAATCATGAATGCAGTGTCCGATTGACGTGAAAGGCCTAAGAAGAAATGGCACCCTTTTCACATTGGCCTATTATAGCGCCACCAGGAGGCCACAATAACCTACCTGACCTGGCGGAGACCTGTGCTCCGAGGAGCACTTTTTTCTTTTTTCAGTCGTTCATATATATTTTTTATTTATTACCAAAACACACTGAATTCATAAAAAAAAAAACCTGGAAAAAAAGGTATAGACTGAAGCCTAAGCTTATTACGTCTACCCTTTTGTTATTTAACTTTTAATACAATACACCTTGTCCAAGTATTCAAACACATACATTCATGTAACACATTTCCACTCGACAATACAATGTTAAAAAAAATCACTATCACTGTCGTGTCATCGGCATACTTGAAGATGAAGTTGGAGTCGTGTGTGACTGTGAAGTCATGTGTGTACGTGTGACGTCAGTTTTTAATCTGCAATCATTTCCTTCTTGTAGAACAACTATGACAGCAGAAAATTATTCTATTTCAGCCGTACTCTGTACAGCCGATGATGCAATTTGTGGGTAAGAAAATAAAAACTAAATTCCATATCAGCCCATCCAAAATGACTGTTTTTCCCTTTTGCAGCATTTGTAACAGATACAGGATTGAATCTTGATTAAGCCCGGTCACACTGTCACTAGCATAATCTCACTTGGTATCTCTCGCAGTCATCGATGATAGACTTCCAGAGAGGGGTTAGTGTTCACTGCAGATTAACCTCTGTGAAACATGGTCATACATTTGTCTATTTAAAAAAAGACAACAATATAAGGGACCTTCCATGCAGTTATACGTACGTCATGATGCAATGGTGCTGGTGATGTTTGTCTCTGACAATTATTGGTATCACCTCAGCTGTCAGCTCGCTTGTAAATTTAAAAAAAGTACAACTTACCAGGTACTAAGCACAACTTTTGCCCGCTGGAAATCCAAAATGGCGAGTAGAGCAGGGTCGAGCCGATTCTCTGCAGTGGAAATGTGCCTTCAAATTAGTCAGGGTCCACTTTTAAGCCTCTTACTGAATCCTGACAATATTAGCATGTCTTGAAGGTCACACACACAGGCACTTATTCAACATGTTATAGAACCCTGTGCAGAGATTCCTGCACGCTTAAGCCTTCAAAGTGTGACTTGCCATGCAGAGCCTTGAGGGGAATTATGCTGCAAGCTTTCAGTTAACGCAAGATTTACTTCATCACTCTGTAATTGAAAACAACATGCTGTGTAGCTGAAGCATTGAATGCTCACTGTTAACTTTGCTGGCCACGGGTAGATGGATTGTTTTTCTACTTGGGGCGCTTATCTTAAATAGGCCCGCCTTGCCCCATACTGTCTCCATGATTTTCTCATATTGTTGCTGTTGGGCAGAAACCTTGCATCTCCATATAGCCCTAATTCGGCGTACCAGAGTGTCGTGCAAAAGTAGCGAAATTAGCAGATCTGCAAGCTTAAAACGTGTCCCGATGTGATGCGTTGTGGGCTTGTAGATGAGTTATTTTCACTATTTCTGAAAGATTTTGAAAGTGGTTAATTCTGTCTGTGGGTTTTATAAATATTTAACCACTGAAAATTATTAACAAGCGTCTGTGACTAAATAATTACTACAGTGGATCCATTGGAACACCGGTTATTTTTTGGCGACAATATGCCAGGTTTTATAGCAGCACGTCCTACATTAACCTTAAAATTACAATTCCACTTGAATGTGCGCATACGTGCATGAGGCAATAACTACATTTTGCACTCTTGGAAATACATAAAGCTGTGTCAAGTTCATTATTCCCATCTATGTGCCAGTGGCATATTGATTCAGATACTCCGGGTGATTTATAGAAGCGGTGTTGGTTTTGGTTTGCTCATAAAGAGCCGATGCATCAGAAAATAACTTTTTGTCGTGTCAACTCTCACTTTATTTGATGAATAGCTCTGTCTGATAGATCCAAACTCTGTCTGGGCTTAGTGTCAGGCGTGTAATCCTTAACTTGGAAAAGCTATTTGAAAATTCACCCCTATAGCCAATCACATTTTAACCCTCTAGACTTAATGAAATGTCCTGAGTTGGCACTGTACTTCGCCGCTTTTTTCCATCGGCACCCAATCTCTTTGCCAAAAATAGACTATCTACAAGCTCACAGCTCATTACGTTGCACAGCGTTGTGAACTTGTTGATCTGCTATTTTTGGCTAATGTTCCCCCCATAATATGGATGCTGGGGTTCAAGAGGTTAATTGACAGACCTCAAGGGTGACTAGCGTAATGGACAGATTTGGTATGAATACTGTTACACAGGAGAAATCATGGAGTTGATCTGGATGTTAAATATCATCTAGCTAGCCTAACGGGGGGGATATATAACAGTTCTTCCTAGGATGTCCTGGTTGGATCGTGGAAACTCATATACTTGGAGTGGTTTTTCATTATAAAATAATAGCCTGACAGTCTTTCATTTGCATTAGAAAAAAGTGTTTCTGTATGCTCCCCGCTAACATTCAGAGTGGTATTGAAAGGCACTTTATGTTGTTATGCTTGAAAATGAATAGTACCTCTACATTTTCATTGGAATCTCTAATGTTGATACCTCTGTTGTCTTTCTTAAAGTGTTTGGCTTGTATTTATTTACAACACAAATTTTTCTCATGATATATAATATTTGAACGAATTTTTCGATATTCCGTTTATGTTCACAAGCCTTTGCAATTGTGACGTAAATAGCATGAACCCTAGTCAACAAATGACAGGATAAATGGTCAAGTAAGTAGAGAGCAAAGTGCTTCAAAGTAACCATACCAGGTAAACATCAATCTTAGTTTCTATCAAAACAACATGCTATCTGAACAGCATTGTTGGCATTTGTAGTCAAGCAAACGAACAAGTTACCAGCATATACTACACAGTATCTGCAGTGATCTACAGTATATATATAGTACTATACACAGCCTCCTCACTGTTGTTCAAGCTCCAATTCTCTCGCATGGACCTCAGAGTGACTCACAGTGACTTATCATCTCTGCTTTGCAGGCATTGGCCCAGAAGGCCAGGGATGGGAAGCTATTACCTGAGGAATACCAGGGAGGCTCATTCAGGTAAGCCTCACTTCACTGTTTATGACTTGTGACATCAGGGCTCAGGGAATGCAGTATAATGCCCATTCAAAATGAGTTTTTGCTCTTCATTCTCCAATGATAAAAAGGAGCGTAGGGACTATTCTCTCTTTAGCATCTTTAATCCGGTTTCACAAGCTTACCGTGTAATTTCCTGTGTAGCTAAGTGCGCTCCTGATAAGAGGGCAGTCATAAACGGCTGCCATTAGGAGTTATAAATCCAACCTCGCAGATAGTCTATTTATTATGCATATTCAACATTTCATGCAAGCATGAAGCGAATATGTTCTCGGCTGTGACGAGGACCATCAATTACCATGCCATCCATTGCAGCAGAGTGAAAGGGAGGCTTTTCTCAACTCATTAGAATTAATGGTGTCATTTAGACATAAATCGGGTTTCTGTGTCGGGAGGAGGACGGCGAATTCCTTTGTCTTCGTGGGGATGTACGCGCACATCCTTTCTTCCTATCATTTATTTTTCCCCTCTTCATCCTCTTGGGCTAACATTCTCATTAAGGCACTGCCCCCAGGTCATTATCACTCACAAAACACAGAGATTGGGAGTCTGATTTACTGAAGCTGTGTTAATGTGAACACATCAGTGCTCTACTGTCTTTAATTTAAATATACTGTATTAACTAGGCTTTTTCTTTGTAGGCATAGCAGCCTTTTAGTTATTTTGTTTCTACTCCGTTCACATCTCTCTATCCTTCAGTAATGTTCTTTTCCCCCTCTATAAATTAGTATTTTATTATTACAGATGGATGCAGCATCACTAGTACTGTATGTCTCCTTGGTTAGTTTTATGCATGTCCTCTACTGCTGGGCTTGACTAATGACAGTCATGCCTGTTATCTCTTCTCTCCTTCCGTTCTCTTCCTCTCTCTCTCTCTTTCTCCTCCCCCCCTCCTCCGGTGTGGCAGTATATCTAACTTGGGGATGTTTGGCATCAGCGGCTTCAGCGCGGTGATCAACCCCCCTCAGGCGTGCATCCTCGCCGTCGGTACGTCCAGGGCCGAGCTGCGGCTGTCCGAGGACAGCCAGAGCCTGCGCTCGCAGCAGCTGATGACCGTCACCCTCTCCAGCGATGGGCGGCTGGTCGACGACGAGCTGGCGTCACGCTTCCTCGACAAGTTCCGCGCCAACCTGGAGCGCCCAGAGCACATGGCCCTGGTGGCTTGAAAGGGAAATGGGGAAAGAGAGGGATAGAGAGAGAGATCACTAGAGAACAGTGATGTGAGCAAGAATATGTGAAACACCTCCATCATGAAGCCCATTTCATGCTTGCACTAGCAGAGGTCTTAACACGGTTGATATTCATTCATGCCAACTGAACAAGTTACTGGCATTACAACTGGAGTTGGTCCCCTGGCACTGCACTGTCTCTGCTCACTGCTGCTAAGTAGTTACGATGGGTCAATGCAGAGGACAAATTTCCCCAAGGGGAGTCTAAACTTTATCGTAACCTTAATTATAGGTTAGGGGGGCTACCAGTATTCTTTTGCATACTGTAAGTACTGTACACTCGTTTGCTTTTGAAATATAATTTGCAGGCTTTGTGATGGAGGCGTTAAATCAAACCGCTACTAGAGCGCTGGAGGTCTAGAGTGTTATCTCAACTGTGACTGAGTCAGAGTTAAGTTAACGCTTCTGTGTAGGAGTCATGCGCTGGCCAAATGTTACCAAGAGGGAAGTGGTATATCAGGGTGGTTTCCCACGCCCTGTCATACCACTTCCCTCTTAGCATAGCAGGGTGTTCCCCACGTAGTGGGACATGTCCATTTGTAATGACAGCTATTCTAACACACCAATGTTTGTAAATATATATATATATAAAGCACTTATTACTGTTCAGGAGTCCTAATTTTAAATCCCAGTGCATGTGCTTTATGTCACTCTGAGTTCACATCCCAGACGCTGCCGTGTACGTGTGTCTAAGGCAGTGGTTCTCAACCTTTTTCTAGATCAGGGCCCACTTGAAAATCTCAAGCGTTTGCAGCCCACGCATATGACCACTTAACACGGCAGCCGTTCAGCTGCTGCGTTAAAGGGGAATACCACTCATTTTCAACATTGATGTCTTTAATACACCTTAGAGCTGTTGTGTGGAAATAAGAAAAAAGCCCCCCCCCCACCCTATGTTGCCTAGAACTGGATAATTGATTGAGGTCATGTGATCAGTGACATACGCATGGTGTACTTTTGGCTGAGGGGGGCGGAGCCAAAAGTACACCTTGCATATGTCACTGATCACATGACCTCAATCAATTATCCAGTTCTAGGCAACATAGAGGGGAAGGGGGGGGGGGTTTCTTATTTCCACACAACAGCTCTGAGGTGTATTAAAGACATAGTTCAATGTTGAAAATGAGTGGTATTTCCCTTTTAAGTGGTCAGATGGGTGGGCCACGTGCATTTTCAGAGCATATTTATATAAGTTCCTACAGTAAGTCATAGGGTTTTTTTGGGGGGCCCATTTGCAATATCCTCATGGCCCACCAGTGGGCCCTGGCCCCACAGGCTGAGAATCGCTGGTCCTAAGGCATAAATGACTGGCGCTTGTTGTGATTCTAGGCTGTGTATTCTGCTGGATTTAAAACAAAAACAATTCGTGTGGATTCTTTCAAATTCTGTGTTCATTGTTCATGTTAATATGTCCTAACTTATTTAAAATGGAAACACCCTCCGCTGAAAAGATCATGTATGTTAATGTGTGTGTGCGAAACAAACCAATAAACCAGGCGTTTCTTTTGATGCCAGTATCCATCTTTTCTGTTCATTTCTGAGACGTCCACAGTCCTTATTTAACCACGCTACGTGCCACCTCATGATATGGAACAGCCACTAATGCAAATACAGATGTGTCTGTGTCCATATGTATTTAATTGGCATGGAAAGTCAGATTACATAACGAGTATACCATAGATGCCAATTAGGCTAATTTGCTGGGCAGAGAATACGGTGGAGTCCCTCCTGACAGATGTGTGTGTGCTTTAAGCGTGCGCGGAGCAGCTGTTTGCTTGTGTGCAAAGCACTGGTGGGGAAATCATACCCTACATAAACACTACCACATCATGGTGCCGTTTCTTACACGTGCAATGAAGATGTGATCACTTATGAGGGATCCTTGGAATAGGTCATAATATTCATTTAATTTGATATTCTGCACCTCTGTTGCAATGAAAATAAATATATTTTACAACCAGGGTATGGCAGTAGTTAATTAACAATTTGAGAAGATGAGCATCCTCCTCTTCAATACTGTCCAGAATGTGTCATCCTTGTGCATTTTTCATTAAACGCTAACTTTACATAATTTTTTTTGCCCGTAATGAGATGCCCAAAATAGGTACGTCAGGTTGAAAGTGGTAAACGGTTGAGAGAAGATTTTAGACCTTTTGTGAATATATGAATACAGAATACAAATTGATTATGAAGAGCGAATTATCTGCGTGACAATGGAAAGGAAGGAACACGCATACAAAGAACCGGAAGTTACCATTAACATGGTGACCATGATTAGAGCCCAAGTGTCCCTCCTTGTTTCACAGTAACGCTGAATTACTGCCTGACAAGCAGCTTTCCAACAACTATTACACTGTCTGCAGTTTGTGGCTTTACACACACAATACAACCACATTTCCATTGATGTGGTGAGAGAACATTGTGTACTTTGGAAGACTGCAACGGTTGCTTTGGTAGCAGATAGAGATGTGTGCATTCAGTGTTGGAGAGGGAGGTGGGAGATAGGCAGGGGGCCCACGGGCTGTACAGGCAATTGGCACGGCAATGCCGCTTTCTACAGTATGCCTACTGTTCTTCTAGCCGTTTACCCCACACCCTCACACATACACGCACCTCTTCCGCTGTCTCCCGAGTTACCACGGCGATGGAAGGTACACACAAGGAAATTACTTTTATTTTTAATCAAGACACTGTGCCCCTGGACAATTAAAACTGGGGATGGAAGTACAATGTAATGATAAGCCTCCCTCATTATGTAAAGCAATCAGACATATTTAATATCTTATAATACAAAATGCATTTTTGTAATTGAATCTGTTGGGACACACACACACACACACACACACACACACACACACACACACACACACACACACACAGACACACACACACCCCAAACAAAACAAAACAATTGAGAACTTCTACACGTCGATATGTGTTGTCGCTATTGATCTGCTGTTTATTTAAATTGGAATCCAGTCTTTGGAAAGTGCTTGCTGACCCACCTCCATGTCCCAGTCAGTGAATCAGGTGATATATATGCTACAGGGTGAGTATCTGTATGCAAGCGAGCTACCAACTGTTGGGAGGAATTACAACAAACCCAAGAGCGGTTAGGCTATACATTAGAACTAGCTAAATGCTTAACTCGACACAACCACATGAGAAAGAGAAGTGAGTGTGAAAGACTTGACTGCAATAGGGGGGGCATCTTCTCAGAGAAAGGGGTATGTGTGCCCCTTATTGAGGTGCCAGACCTGTGGCTGAAGACCGTGAAACCTTAGCAACAGGCAGAGAGAAAAGTGTCATTGAAAAGCTCGGAGGCAGTGGGAGCTAGTTTAAATGTTCATGATTTGTACATGATGTAGGCCTTACAGTATGACTCATTGACAATACTGTGGCTTGGAACTAGTACAAAAGAAAAAAAATTCGACAAGAATAATAATTTAGATAATAAAATGTTTATGTCTGTCGGCTTCATTTGGTGCACTCAGTCAGTTCATTGAATTGCGCAATTGGTACACGGCTGGGACACAGACAGGTTTGGTTTGATTGAGACTTGATTGCCATGAAAACCGGAGGCACAACTGCATCAAATAGTCACATCTTGCAACTTTTCTAGGTGGGTCAATTCATGTAATTTGTTGGACAAAACAGGTACCTCATGGAATTTTCCTGAGGAAGGAAGGAAGTATAGCCTTTGAAACCAGTGGTTCCGAAGGCATGTGGCCCATAGGTGATAGGAAGCATCCTTGCAAATGTATGTGTTCCATCGTGCTGGGTATTTTAATTTGACCTCAACTAAAGTTGAATAACCACACTCAATCAATTTGCAGCACACTTTCTTTTTAGGCCTAAACAATACATATCTCTCATTTATATATGTCTTGTTGAACCATAGCAGAAACAAGGGAACTGGCATGCTAAACTCAAAAGTCTTGATGTATGATGAGTTCAGATCCAAAAGCCACAGAAATAGCAAATGAAGTCATCAGCACTCGCATATAAGTAACACTTTGTTTTAATAATGCACAGAAGCAGAAGGAAACGGATGCGTTTCCGTGGAATTATGTGGGTGTGATGCCACATAGCCTATGTCATTGTGTATGTCACGCCTAACTTCCTATGTTAGGGGAACTTCCTATGTTAGGTTAATAGGCTACTACATTCATACACATATAGCTATATACACTCACCCTCTCCCACCCACCCCACCAACCACCACACCATCAGCTGTTAACAAAATCAGAAGTGTATATGTCCCTACAGGTACAGTCAATTTAGAAGCATAAGCAAGTTGAATCAAGACGTGAATATAGGGAAGTTCAGAAGCGACAGAAGGATGAAATGGATCATCACTTAGAGTGAGAGAAGATGATAAAAGTGTTATGAAAACTTTATTTCAATTCCTTTTTCCCCCAAAGAACTTCCCCAACCATTCTGTCAGACACTGTCTGGGTACTTGCGCACGTGCACAATGTTCTTTTATGGGGGTTAGTTGGGTCCCTGATGACTCACAGTGTGCCCACCACCAGACGCCACTGCACATAATAGTCAGACAGTATAACGTAGAGGAGACGGAGCACTCGTATCAGTTTAGAGTGGGAACATTTGGACCGCTAATGATGGTGAGTGGTGACACAGACAGCAGGGTGAAGCTGTCAGCAAAATTGGCCAATCCATGCACCTTTGTCTGCATTTAAAACAAATCTGCCTATAGACCTTTATCACAGCAGCCATTAGGACATGAAATAGCCTAGTAGGGTGAACACAGGTGTCACAGAGCAGCCTCTTGTAGACTAGTTTTACCCATATTATGTTTAGGTTCAGCAGTAGACCTAGTACCCATTCATATTGAAATGTATGTAATGCTTGTCAATTGTAGATTCCCATTCACACAGGTGCAAATTCTGTTGTGACTGGAATCTCTTTGATATATTTTTGTTTATCTGCTGCTGTTTAGATGCTGTTTTTTTTTGTTGTATATTTTTTTTGGGGGTGGGGGCTGTTGAAACCTAGCTGTGTAGTTGGGTGATTGGTGCCTGAAGATCTGATTGATTAGAACATGTGGTGCATCTTGGGTGGATTGCTATTGTACTGTGGTTGGTTGATTGGTAATGGAAGGGTGGCGTTTTCAGAGTATATAACGGAAACAGCTCAGTAGTCGTGTAGACTGCAATGGGGAGAGGTTTGCCTCCCCATCAATTTGTGCAATTTTTCTTCAATTCATTTTTGCCATTTTTGTTGTCCTGGCCTGGAGCCAACAATTCTTTGTTTTTGCATCCATCTGGATGCAAAAACAGGTGTTATCACAGGTGTTATCAATAATACTAATTAAGGTTCTGTTCCATTCAGGGTTATGCAATTGTGCATGTTGGCTCACTGGAAAGGCTTTGCTGCACTAAATGGAACAGAACCTTAATTATTCATTAATTGTCTCCGCCAGGCCGAAGGCGTGGCAGAGACTATGTTTTTCACCCTGTCTGTCGTGTGTGTGTGTGTGTGTGTGTGTGTGTGTGTGTCTGTCCGTCTGTCTGTGAGCAGCAAATCTCTGGCACCGTTGGCCCAATCAACGTGAAACATTACATTACAGTCATTTAGCAGACGCTTTTATCCAAAGCGACTTACAATAAGTGCATTCAACATAGGTAGGGAACGAAAACTACTAATCACCAGAAGTTTTCTGCAAAAACAATCAACCAAGAGTATACCTAGCGCTAAGGTAAAAGTGCAATATATCAGCTACCTACTTCCTTAAACAGATGAGACAAAATAGCAAAATCAAATGAGCAGGAGCTAAAACAAATAAGTGTATTGATGAAACTGCACACACACTCCCAGTACCGCGGGAAGTAGGGGTGCTGGGGGTGCGGCCGCCCCCCCCTCCCCCCAGGTACCGCACCCCCATCAATTTTTTTTTTTTTAAATAATAAATCGGTAAAATCAGGCAAAAATAAGAATTAAATAACATAACTCTAACCTAACCCTAATCCTAACCCTAAAACCGAAATAAAGAAACCAAAAACTGGGAAAAAAAACGAACCCAATCCGCCCAGAACAGGGGTTCTCATGCACGCGCGCTGCGCGCGCGTGTATGAGGTGCTCATACCGCACCCCTAACCTAAAAGGTCTTCCCGCGGCTATGCACACTCTCTGGATGCCAGAGCAGAACATCTGCCCTGATTTTTTCAGATCAGCCTGTTATAGCGACACCATGAGGACGATTTTTGCAAAACAATTGTTTTTATATTACTCCTACAGATTTTGTCCAAACATCACCAAATTGGTACACAGTATCTCTCCATAGTTATTAAACCAAACCGGTCTGTCGGAATTTTCATATTCCATCCTGATTGGCTAAGATTGGCTTCCAAAGTTTGCTGGAGTGGTCCATTTTGATGCCTCAAATCATAAACACAGCGTGCGATCGCCGTGAAACTTCGCACGCACATTGCCACTAGGCCAAGGAAGACATTTTTCAAATCGGCCTTATGGTGGCGGTATAACAGGCCGATTCCCATTTTTACCTATAACTGGACCGATCAGTGTAAAACTTTGCACACACACTCCCTAGAGGCCAAGGAAAACCTTTTTTAACAAAGGCCTTTTATAGCGCCACCAGGAGGCCGATTCTTTCTTGATATTACTCCTACAGATTTTGTCCGAACATCACGCAAATCGGTACACATTATCTCAGTCATGTGATCAACACGGATCAGTTAGATTTTTCATAATCCATCCTGATTGGCTAAGATTGCAGTGAAAGGCCTAGGAAGAAATGGTACCCTTTTCACATTGGCCTATTACAGCGCCATCGGGAGAACACAATAATCTACTTGACCTGGCGGAAAAAGTGCTCCGAGGAGCACTTTTTCTAGTTAAACCTGTTTTTACCTGCTATTTCATGTCAATATTGTTGCCATGAGAAAAGTCTATTAAGCTTCTATTGAATGTCATGTCAGTTTCTTGAGGTGGTGGATGGCACATGTGAACAAGCATTGGTAAGAAAGATGTTTTTATGTGACCCGTCGCAACTAATTATAATATTATGCAATTATCTAAATTGAAATGTAGATGTTTTCCCCCATTCAAAGATGTGCATGAACATTAAAGGATCTACACCATGAATTAAAAAAATAAATCCTGCTAGCCCTTATCATTTTGTGACTTAGAGATAATTCAAATCTAGTGATTATGTAGTGATTTGACAATAGTGAAAATGAAATATGGGTCCTACTGAATGTAGGAAATTATTTACACCATAAACATACTGTAGATTATTAGAGCACAGAAAAAGCACCCACACCCACACACACAACATAGAAAGTGAATAGGCTTTCACTCTTGTACTGTTCTTTCTAGGCGACTAGCCGTGGCCTAAGTTATAAGCCATACATGGGTTCTTTGGCTGGAGACCCCCATCTGAAAAGATTTTGTGCCAGGGACCCCATAAGAGAAGATTTGAATACATAAACAAATATTTTTAAAAAATCATAATGTTTTGATTTGTTTATTTCAGACAAAATACATAAAATAAACATGATAAAACCATATTTTTTTTTAAATAGCCAAAGTATAAAGGGTTAAAGTCGTTAAACTGTTCCTCATTTTGCTGGGGTCCCCCGGAACCCCTTCAAGGACCCCACTTTGAGAACCACTGCCATACCCTATCATTGTGAAATGTTCTGTTTTCTTATTTTCTCATTTGTTTTGTCAAATATGGTTGCTGTTGCGCTCCTTCATTTTCTGATTTGTGAAATTGTTCAGTGAAATGTGTACAGTGAAATGTGAAATGATTTGCTCATTTGTTTTGTCAAATGATTTGTTTTCTCTTTTGTTTTATATGCCAAGTTGTTTCGTGTTAACGTTGTTTTCATGCCCCCGTAGCAGGAACAATAGAGTGATTGAAAGATGCTTGTCCAAATATCAGCTAGGTAAAAGCCAGCAAAACGATTTAGACATTTCCCCGGCTTCCCTGACATTTAGGCCACTCCTTTGCGTGTCGCCCACCAATCTGTGCCTGACAATCTTTTTATGTGTAACAGCTGGATAAGGGAGCTGCTAGGGAAACAATCTAATTGGTTCCTGCAGAGGTTTTGATGAACTGTATGTGCAGTTTGTTTGAGATACTGTTGGGGGCTCGGCAGGCGTGTGGGTTGCATTCTTAAACCCACAGCATGGAGCGGTCATACGGTGGAGGCTGTTGCCATGGAGACCCGAGGTGGGCTAATGTCCATTGCTGTTGCCTATGCCTGGGTGTCCATCACACATATTGTCTGATGTGTTTCTGTCAAGCTGCCTGGCTGCTGTTTCTTCTCATGACCAGTGGAAGGAATTGCCTTTGGTCTCTCATGAGTCTTTACTACACAGGAGACACAGGAGATATCGGTCAATACCTGCTGTTCGAAGAGAAGAGGGCAAAGTCAAGTTCCCTCAGGCACTGGAGCGCTGCAGAGAGTGAGATCGCATTTGAATATGACATTTCTCTGATGTGTAGAGACTCGAGATTGCAAGAGATGGTAATAATAAATAGGAATAGAGAGAAAAGCATATTCTTCCTCCTCTCCCTTTCCAATCTTACCTTCTCCTGGACCTCATCAAAGAATAGTGAGAAATGGGTTTTCTATGAAAACTGGGTACTAAGAGACCTTTAAGTCCATAGAAGTCACACATGTTGCAGGTAGTGCTCACTGCTCAGGGATTCGTTTTGCCCTAACATGCATATCGTCGCTGTCAGGCAGAAACCTTGTATTTCCATATTTCATAGTTTCAATTTGTTTTAATAAATGAATGCCTCATTGTATGAGTGCCATGCAAAAATTGTCTATATCTACAAGCTCACAATGCGTCACATTCCGATGCACTGTGAGATAGAAAAGAAAATACATTTAGAACGAAGATTTCCCTCCCATTAGATCATTGTAATGCAGGATGTAAACAAAGAAAAACACTTTTGACTAAGTAACTACATTGGATCTATTAAAGCACAGGTTATTTTGTTCCATCGATCGAACCAGGAACCTTCCAATTCCCAAGTGACTCCTCTACCTCCTGAGCAACTGGGCAGCAGTTTCTTTCCACCCATCAGCGATCATATCAATCAGACATGATGTTTTACCTGATCGGACAGTTTTGACATACAAAGAGACCTGCTATTTATCATTCAGCAATCGATCGATTCAGTGAAAATCTGGAATGTCTGCCTCTGATCTCACACACATACACAGTAAAATCTTCAGTGTTAATTTATCCATTTGTAACTCTTAGAGTGTACAAATAACCAAATGGATCCATGAGGGTCAGGATTTTACAGTGTACACATACTGTGTGAACGGGCTTTGTGGATGATCACTGGGCTTGGTGAAAGCCCTGCTCTCAGCCACGCTGTCTCACGCTCAAGTTTGTTCAGCCATTGTTGACAGGATTTCCTCTGGTCTCCCCATTCTCGCTCCCTACTCTATTGAATCATCTATTTTAAAGGGGCGAGTTTGCTGAGTTTGAACGAAAAGCCTGTTGTAAAATCCCCAACTTCCTTTTACCCTTTTCTACCCTGTTTTTCCTTGTCTTCTTCATTACACACGTTGCCTCGTTGAGTTTTCAGTTTGGCTTAAAAGGTGACGTGAATTTTGGTGGCGTGAATGTTTCGGCTGCCAAACAGCATCAGCAAACACTTCACCTGTGAGATTACTAAGGCTTACCATTGCCGGTGTTGACTGTGAATGTGACTCCGATGGGAGATGACACAGGGCATTCCAGCTGACTATACAGTAGTCTGTGACAGTCACTGTCCAAACAGGACCGCTCTGCTGTCCCAGCGCCCAAACACAAGCAAGGTCCTTACTCTGTTGTTGTAGCGCAAAGCCTGGCCTTTTGAAGCAGTCCAGTCATGCTCCCATGACTGGAGCTAGCTCATTCAGTCTCTGACGCTACTGCATCAACCACTGAGTACAGGGTGAGTCAAGGGCATTAGGACAAAACCGGCTAACCTGCAACCATATGCATCCTACCTCCCCTCTGCAGTTTTTGGTTGTTCCTGTGGTTGAAGGGAGTTCAACTTGAGAAGTGTTGCAGGGAAACGGAAACTTCAACCGCTGCACACTGAAACTACTCCCTTGTGATAAATGATATGGCCTCACACTGCTTCTGCTGAAAGAGCCCAGAACTCTCTCTACACCACAGCGAATATATGTCTGAACATAATGTATTAGGTGTAGAGGAACTCTTGATCAATAAGGATGTTGAGGCGAACAGAGTTGGAGACGTTTAAGTATTTCTAAGTTGGAAGTTCATTACATGAGCTCATGGGAGAAGTACACAAATAGTTATATTTTTTATTTTTTATTGACTATATCAATACTTGGTGCATACTCATTTCCCAATACAGAGGCAAATTCTATACCCTAAAAAATATATTTTAACCACTTTCAACTTGGCGTCCCTATTTTTTGGGCTTGTAGGTTGGGCTTATATTGTACATATAGAGGGGGGGATGTCATAGCCACAAGCTGTAGTCTTAACAATAAATACCAGGCCAGCTTGACGCCAGTGGCATGACACAAAAAGGCCAACAATGAATGACACCCTCACACCACATGCACATGCTAGTCATTTAGTCGCGTACACATGACTGGAAAGCGAGTAAGGCTTTACCTAACATTGTATAAAGAAATGATTCCACATAAGCAATGCCTGACTTCATACAAGATATTCTTATTATGGTATAATAATATCATTGTGCAGTTATAACTCTCTGTATTTGGTTATGTGGGACAGAGTTATGTGGGACATGAGTTATAGCAAAATATGTGAATGAGTGTTTGTGAATGAGTGTCTCTTACGTAGCAGTGGATATTTGGGAAATGACTGGTGGATTCAGCCCTTCTGAGTGCCCTGTACTGTACGTATATGGACATCTTGCTGTTGTGTCTAGTCATTGCTCTCAATGTGCTTCTCAGAGTGGAAAACCACGTTGCCTGTCAGGAATGCTGAGGAAGTGCCATTAGACCGGCCAGACCATTAACCACAAGGATTCCCAACCATGACGACATCCGATGACTATCGATGTGTGAGTCCTTACTGAATAAGAGCAGAAAATGGTGGAAATACTTACTCCATGTAGGCTTTATTAGTTGACTCAGCAGCCTAATGTGTAATTTGGGGTTTCGGGCATGTCTGGCATACAGCTGTTCATCTCTGGATTTCCTCCATGCTATGATGTCACAAAATAAAGGCGTTTGGAGCCTTGGCTTGGTTATTTATCAAACCAAACATTTCAGGCTGGTCTGATTTTCTCTCCCATGTCCCTTTCCTACTGTCTCTTTACTGTGCAGCATGTCGCTCTTAAGTAAGTCAAGCTTTTCACTTTTATTTGTGACTCCCATTTGCTTCTGTGGTTTCTTTTCGGGTGATACCGTGGGATAAACCTCAATAAAATGTCGCAGCACAGAAGGAACGAGAGCCGATGGATATTATTCTCCAAGTCTTTTATTTGATCAACTTCAGGAGTATTCACAAAAAGTGGCAACTGAGTAGGTCAAAATACAGTGCCCTGAGATCACACAAGTACACACTTTTATGCAGTAAATTCAAGACACGCGCTAGCTTTGCAGTCCCTCCTCCTCCTCCTTCTCTCAGCCAATCGGGAGCTGATCCGCTCCGGCCGAGCGCACAGTGAGTCTTGCTAGGCTTATCACACACATTTGCATGAAGGTAACTTCTAAAACAATACAGTTTATGTTCCTGTGGCCAAACTATAACCTAAAATGGAATATTCTTTAATAATTCGTGTTCAGTATGTCCTGAGCTTTAAAAGTAGTGTAAAAATGCATACATTTATATAAACATACAACAGTTAACAAACAAGAATTTTAAGGAACAACATAATCTCTTCAATCGGACTGTTTTCCATCTAAAGAGGCTTCCTCTGATCAAACGGATCCCAAGACCTAATCACTGAGAACCTGTTTTATCTTAACTACTGTAAACATCTTTACCAGGATGTTTATACTTTAAAGGAAAATAGCTCTGTGTTCAAATCTAATGATTAGATACGTCTGTGGCCTACAGTAACTTATGCTAAGAACATCAGATTTCATCACAGCTGTTGAGTGTTTAACTTTGTCCATTGTCTATCTAATCCTGAGATGTTTTGGAAGAATGTGTCTTATTGAAGAAAGCACTTCAATTCAGAGAAACAGACAGTTGCTGGTTAAGTTCCAGGTCAATCACTTCGGATGCTGTTATTCTGAATGAAATGACTATGCTATGTAAAAGCCCATGTATATCAATTTTTAGCATATATGACAGTCTGGGAGATACTTCACTTCAATAAACATTACAATCTCCCCACTGAAAATGACATCTAGCCCATTCACTACACACTCAAATTAAGTCAAGTTGAACCCATTTGTTGAAATATGTTGTAGATTACTTTCATGTGAGCTTAATCATGAATTCCAGAGTTGACCGAAGTTAAACAAACGTAGCTTTACTTACATATAATGACTGTGATGGAGAGGTGTGTGTATATCTTTGTGCTGCTCTGTTGACTATGTCCGCTGTTTTGAATTGGTCTGGCCTGTGTATGACCATTTGTGTGTTCAAGTGCTTAAAAGGACATTCATCAATAACGGTAAACATTAGGCTACACTCTGACTCAACCATTCAATAAAGGGAAAAGGTTGTCTTTGCCACTTGTGTCAATGATGTTTCTCCAGGGAGAGAAACTAGGACAGTCATTGTTCTCTGAAGGAAACTGAACTGGGCTGGACAGTCGGTCGTCTTCAGGGTCTCGTTCTCTCTCTTGTATTCATACAATGGTACTGTAGGCTATATTGTTAGCTTCAACAATAAATAAATAGTTTAACCAAAGAAATTCATCTTTCTACTTTAGATTCCTTTTTAGATCTGCTTCTGGCCTTTTGTCACTTTGGAGGGAGGGACAGAATGTATTTTTTTGTTTCGGATTATATACGTATTTGCATTGGCTCCATCCCTTTTTACTGCAGTACCTCAGACGCAAAACCACTGATGTGCAAAACAATCAACCGTTGCTATGACGGCAGCAAAAACAGGAAGTCCCCCCCCCCCCACACACACACACACACACACACACACACACACACACACACACACACACACACACACACACACAGTCACATCCACGCCCACGCCAACTTGCAAAACTACCTGACCATGTGTTGCAATCAGCGGGGTGTTCCAGAGGTCGAAGGAAACTCTGGAGAGGGAGTGCATTGAGAAGGCATTGTTCTCCATGTTCTACAGCATTATTGACGAGGTCCACCTATACCACTTCCTGGCCTGCAACTTTATTCAAATATGTGGCTATTAATTAGCCGTTTGGTGCCATTGGAGAGGGGCACGATGTGAACCTTTAAGTTCAGCCTAACCCTGCATGTTTTAAATGTATTTATTTAATGTGCTGTTTGTTTATACAGGTACTGTACAGCACACAATTAAAAAGTAACTGCACCAGAGTTAGATGGCAGCTATTTTTAACATCTATTGTCCCTCAGCCGGTAGACAAAATCAACCACAGAACAGCAAATGGAAAACAGCACAATACGACAAAAAGACCATCAGCATGAGATAAATATCAATATGTCAAATATGATAAAACCTAGGCAATCATTGGCGGTGACACATTTTGTGCTGACTATAGCCAAAGCTTGAGGCTGGCTCTAAACACTGCAAAGCTTCTAAAGTTTCTAAAGTTTGGTGGTCTGGAATTACATTTTCCCATTTCATTAACCACTTCACATTCATTCATTCAACCTTTAATTATTTTCTCGGAAATACAATGAGGACAGCACCCTCATTTTCAATGATGCCGAGATCAAAAAAGGCATGACACAAAGTAATAATATTGAAATAAGAACAGGACAAAACAGGTTGTGTACTATAAAAGAAAGCAAAGAACAAAGTATAAAAAACGATGACAATTAAAAACAACGAGATAAATGAGCAGGTTTCTAAATGGCCCTAGTGAAATCATGGAGTCAATATTTAAAGTGCATTGTAACTCATTCCAGGTATAGGAAGCGCTAACATTGAATGCTGTCTTAGTTCGATGTCTTTCCATACCGTGGTACCCAGTCATGTCTAGTACATGCTCTAGTTCTAATGACACTGCTGCTGCCAGGTTAGGCCAGGTATCTAAGTGGATTTAAACATCAAGCATGCAAAATTGAGGATATTAGGCTGTGTATTTCTTCAGGATGTTACAGTGATGATGATCCCTTGGCTTTTTATCCAGCACATCTAGGATTTGTTTGAAGTACACAGACTTGAGTGTAGTCACACCTGCCTGTGACAAAGTAGTAAAACAGATGGGGGGGAGGATCATAAGCTTTCAAAAAGCTTTGCAGTAGATGGGGACAACTGGTGTCTGATGCTCTAAAATTATTCCGATTAATGGCAATGATCCTACTCGACATTTTTGTGTCACTTATAATGCCTAACTGGTTAACATGTGTCACTAGGTGTGGTGACTTCACCATTAATTAAAATGGCACGTTTTTCTCTAGGTTGTCCTCGGACGAACCCTCCAGTGGCGTCTCCAGTCATCTCGATCCTCCTTACATCTGGCATTCTTGCTAGCTCCAGTACTATCTGCCCCTGCATCTTTCTTCAGTGCGTCAGTGTAGGTAGGTGTGGGACACTCTCGTGATCGATGCCTGTGTGTTCTACAAGCTCACAATGTGTTGCATCATGATGCATTGTGAGCTGGCATGTCAGGTATTTTCAAAAAACCTTGGACAGGCCTGGGCCGCAGCATGGCGGTCCAAAATTCCAAAATTCTAATTGGGATCCGTAGCCAAAGATACATCAATTTTGGTATGATTGAGAACCACTGACATAAAGCATAATTGAGGATTTTCTTGTCCAACACGTCACCTTGCCTGGTGGTGACATCCAAATATGAAATGCTGCCGTCTTTGATTTGCTGTGAGGGGTTGAATGGCGGGGAGTCGGGACGGAGTGTGCAGTGCAGCCTTTTGAAAGCCTGGCCGTGGCAGACAAAGTAGTAGTAGAGGTGCTGAATGCTTGAGCTATATTCATCTGGAGGGACTGAACTGCATTAGTCGTCTTCCTTTGTGTGTCCTTTACCACTTTTTCCCGTGGCTGTGGTGCTGCTGAACAGAGAGTTGTTTTCATGCTGGGCCATTAGAGCATTTTCTATGGATGTTTGGTTGAGGAGCCAAAGCACTGTGGACTAGCAGTAAATGGTTGGGTTAGATCATGCAACGCACCCTGATTACATGTAGTCTGAGGGGGGGGGGGGGTTTGGGCACCTGAAATGTCTGTATGTTCAAAGCCATGCCTGAAGTGCTTTAGTCAAAACAAAACAGAAAAACCCACTGTGGCTGCTTTCACATGGTGCAGATGCCCTCAAACAAGGTGCTGTAATTTGCGTGCTCATTTAGCTGGAAGTATGGCGGGAGCTAGTTTCCATGGGCCATTCTTTTGTCATGTCCTGTGTACAGTAGACCATGCTTTTAGAGAGCTTTACTTTATTTAGTTCACACTTAACTGCCATTGGCGTTGCTATTCTATCCTTTTCTTCCCCCATTCGTATGTACTGTATATATTATGTTATCCATTGTTGGACAGTCGAAGACAAATGTTTCTATAAGATGGAAGTGACCTTGTTCTGAAGGATAGCATAGCATCACACTGACATGCGGAGAGGCAGAGAGGGAGGGAGGTTAAGGAAGAGAGTGGAAACAAGAAAATCAGATGAATTGAAAATGGAGTGAGAAGTGGACAAAAGACCAGATGCGCTCTCAGGAACTGCTGCTGTCTTGAGCAGAGAGAGAGAGAGAGAGAGAGAGAGAGAGAGAGAGAGAGAGAGAGAGAGAGAGAGGGGAGGGGGGGCAGGGGGGAGTTATTCGGAAGAACATCACCTTTTCGCCCCCACCTTCATGATTCATGAAACGTGGGGGCAGTCAGAGGCAGACAGGAGGGGGAGAGAGAGAAAAAGAGGGAGAGAGACAGACTGACAGACAGTCAGACAGGGAGGGAGGGAGGGAGGGAGGGAGGGAGGGAGAGAGAATGGGGGGGGGCAGGGAGAGCGAGGGGGAGGGAGGAAGATAGGGAGAGAGAGAGAGAGAGAGAGAGAGAGAGAGTAGAGAGGGGGGGGGGGGTAGTGTGTGAGGGAGGTACAGTGGGAGGGGGCAAAAGTGGGAGAGGCAGCTGGGTGTGAGCGTGCATGATCCACCCTCTTCCCCCCTCTCTGTGCCACTGGCTGCTGTGTCTTTCTCAAACACACAGAATCAAAAAGTTAGGCAAAGTCTGTCTCGGCTCCAATAGCTAGCAGACACCCACTGCAACGCCCTGCAGAGCACCAGGCTCTCTCTCTCTTTCTCTCATTCACCCTGTCTCTCTCTCTCTCTCTCTCTCTCCTTCATACACACACGCGCGTGTGCACACACACACACACACACACACACACACACACACACACACACACACACACGTGCACACACACCCACACCCACACACACACACACACACACACACACACACACACACACACACACACACACACACACACACACACACACACACACACACACACACACACACACACACACACACACACACCACCCATCACTCCTGGCAGAGAGAAGACAGGAACACAGGAGAGCCTTTTACACACCTCCTCTCCCAGCCACTCAACCAACCCAGCCGTTCGACAGTCGCTTTTTTGCCCAGGATGTGGAGTCTGCTCTTGTGGGTCACCTTTGGATTACTGGCCTCCTCCAGGTCGGAACACGCTCAAGGTGAGGAGGGTCTCTCTGCCCGCTGCCCAGACGGACAGCGCTCTGCACGGGGCTTTGTTGTTTTATTCTATCTGGTCTCCGGCTGGAAACACTCCTTTGTTACAGGATTTTACGCCAGACAGTGTTTTATGCTTTTGAGAATGTTCTATGGGGCTTAGAGCTGAGCCTTGTTGAGAACTTAGCGTGTGTGTGTGTGTGTGTGTGTGTGTGTGTGTGTGTGTGTGTGTGTGTGTGTGTGTGTGTGTGTGTGTGTGTGTGTGTGTGTGTGTGTGTGTGTGTGTGTGTGTGTGTGTGTGTGTGTGTGTGTGTGTGTGTGTGTGTGTGTGTGTGTGACACCAGAAGACACTGTGAGAGAGGCTATGGTCTGATGCTGCCCGTGTAGACTGGATGAGTTGATGCCGGCAAGACAGCAAGCGTGCGCGACTCCAGCTCAGACAGGCTTACGTCTGGCAGTCTGAGACTCTCCTGATAGACACAAAGGAGACTGGCGCTGGCGCTCTTGCTACACTCTCTCTTTCTCTATCTCTCACACAGACACACACACAGGCACACACACACAGGCTCACACACTCACTCATGCACCGGCAAGTGAGCCTGATATATCAGGGGTTTTCTTCTTCTTTTTGTTTGAATGGTCAGAGTAGCTTTCAGAGAGTGAGTGAGTGAGTGAGTTCTCCATGGCTTCAATTAGTGTCAGTGAGACAGACGGTGGGGATCTGTGCTGCCTGCCACGCTTGCTGCTTTACTCTCTGACACAAAGGACATTCATCAATCGCTCTACCTTCTTTCTTCCTCATTGTCTGCCTCTTTTGTCTTTGTCTCCTTCCTCGTGTGGTGCGGTCGGTCGGTCCGTGGAAGGATCTTGATTGGATTTGTTGCTTGCAGCAATATGTCCCTGTGGACAAGTTGCTGTAGAATCAAACAGGTCTGGGTTAGTCTGACTCAGTCTCATGGGGCGGGGGGGCTCTTTTTGGCTCTGTGCCCAACAGCTTCGAGCCTAAAGTGCTCTAAATTTTACACGCTATTAAAAAAACAGGAGAGCTGTTAGGTAGCTTGTATGCACTGTATGCTTATATGTAAATGGGGGGGGGGGGGGACTTCCACCGCTGTGTTTTACAACACGTGCTTATCCCCTGGCTTAACCTCAGGACACAAAGTATTGTGAACCTTGTTTTCTGTATTTACTATAGGTGTTTGCATGCATGTCTGATATCTGTGTGTTCTTTGGATTTACTCTGTGTGTGTGTGTGTGTGTGTGTGTGTGTGTGTGTGTGTGTGTGTGTGTGTGTGTGTGTGTGTGTGTGTGTGTGTGTGTGTGTGTGTGTGTGTGTGTGTGTGTGTGTGTGTGTGTGTGTGTGTGTGTGTGTTTCCCCTAACGTACGTCATGTGGGGAGACCATGTTTCCATGTAAACGAAGATGAAATCAACAGACTATTACTTTTACCATACCTTTTATATGACCATGGACCAATCGTTCTTTGAAGTGCCATAACTGGCAAGCAGTGGATCGTGTACATTTAATGAGACAATACTACATTTGAATATTAAAAAAAAGTAACATACTCTTATACTACACTTAATAAAAAACATATTAGTTGTCCATTTAAATGAATATACTATGACTTTTGGGAGACAAAACAATTAAAAGTTATCCACAGTTAGGCCTAAATCTTATATCATCCCCCCCCCCCCCGCTGCAACGCAAAACACTTAATCTGTGTGAAGAAGTTTCCTGTTGTCGAAAGTTAATATGTTTGATCCTCCCCTACGGCCAGCAAGGCACGCCGTCACTTCTGAGAAAGCCAGTTTGACCACACTCTTGAGCTGAGTTTCCCCATATGCAAAGGAGCGACCACGCGCGCGCGCGCACACACACACACACACACACACACACACACACACACACACACACACACACACGTGTGTGGCGGTATTTGCTTCCTTGGCGTAGCCACCCCTCCTGTACCTGTCCGTGTCACGTTTCAAGGTGAGGGTCAGTAATGGGGGCCCCTTTGCAGTGGGACCGGGACATGACAAAGAGGGCTTGTGCCCGCACAGAATCCAGAGCACCGTCTCCTGCCACCTGAGACTCTCTTAGGCACGTGTTCGCCCCTTCCGCCCAGTGTGCCCTCCTGGAGAGACCAGCCACCCTAAAGCTCCATGCCGCTGCACTGCCTTACACATTATGGCTGCAGACTGTGCACAGTTCCAAATTCCATTTGGTTCCATACATTCTCTGACTTAATTTTTTTTACGGATTTGACTGTGTACCTCAGAGCATTTGGCCCACATCTACCTCAGATGCTGATCTGCATTTAAAAGCATCTTGAACGGACGAGGCATGACACAGTAAAATCCTGAGTGTCAAACGAGTTAAGTTGACATTCACATTTTGCTGTGTAGATGTATGCTGCATCTCTTTCGAATGCAGTTAAACGTATAAATTACATCTTAGAGCCTTCTCTTTTTTTTTGCTTGCTAGCAGTCACCCTGTTCACCCGCCCCTCGTCCTTGCTTTTCCTTCTCATATACACTAACGTCTTTGTGGAACTGGGAAAGCTGCTGAAAAGAGCTCTGTAATGTATACAGGTCCGTGGTGCATGAGGCAAACTCAGGAATCTCTCAGCTCACCAAATCTTCAACTATTAGTCTATATGTATGCAGATACCCTGCATCAGATGTCAATATGGTATCAGGTTGTGTCTGTGTTGAGTCAAACCAGAGGATCCTCCTGCCATTAGTCAGTCAGTTTGCCTTTGAATAACCAAATTCTAAACAAATAGTTTCAAAGCATCTTGCTTTCAAAGCATTTTAAAGAAAAACGGCTATCACCACTAAATAATAACAACAAAGAATACATGGAACTAAAGAATAAATAAATGAGATTTAAGAATATAATCTCCTGAAAAAAAATATACTGGAAAGTAAAGTTGAAGATGTTCATTTTGAGGTGGCCTTGTCTAAAGTCCCAACCTACAACTCAAACTCTCCTCTCTGTAGGCTGTGAGACCTTAAAGCATTCACATAAACATATTTTGTCATGACATCAGGGTCATCTTCAAGGCTGTATGATTTCCAATACATCTGTGAAACCTCATAAATGTAAAATTGTCTGCACGGCAACGGACCCTCGAAACGAAGATAAACAAAAAATACTGACAGACAGTGCAAGGACGACTGCAACAGGGAAAGCTGCAAAGTGTGCATTTTCCACTGAACGTCTGTTTTTTTTGTCCTCTCCTCCAACGGAAAGACGAATGGTTATAAAGGAGTGTTGGAGGTCGAGCTGTCTCTGTTATCATGGATCATGTGTGTGTGTGGGGGGCCTGAGTTCATTCACTGAGACCTTCACTCAATTTAGATTAGAGATTAAAAGACGGGCTAAGTCATTTCAAGTGAACACAGAACGAATAAATAGACACCGGCAACCAACGTAAATAAGCAGAAGTTTGGGGTAGAGAGAATGGAAACAAGAACAAAGGGTAGAGAGGTTCCTTCAGGTGACCTTGAGGTGGGGTGTGTGTGTGTGTGTGTGTGTGTGTGTGTGTGTGTGTGTGTGTGTGTGTGTGTGTGTGTGTGTGTGTGTGTGTGTGTGTGTGTGTGTGTGTGCGTGCGCGTGCGTGCGTGCATGCGTGCATGCGTGTACGTGTGTGTGCAAGCGCTCGGGCTGGGGACGGGGGATCTCATGTTTCACCTGTCCCACTGGTCTACGGACCCGTGACCAGCGTGGTGAGGGCTAGACATAACATGCCTGCTGACAGAGCAACTTCTGTGGAGGAGAAACGGGAGAACACGAGGAACTGGATCATTATCACACACTGGCGGTCACAAGGTCTCTGCGTTCATATGCAAACCAGCCGCGGATAAAAGGATGTCACAGGCCTAATGCACACACATGTATACAGCGTATGACAGGTTTCTGAGAAATGTTCAGTGAGAACATAGTGCGCGTACTGTATGTTCTGATAGCTTTTAGGGCTGTCCTCGCGAAATAAATTCTTAGTCGCCTAATCGTCTTAGGAATTTGTCAACTAATCGATTTGTTGATCAAATCGACAGATCTGTAAGATTGTGTTTGCTGCATACAATCATGCAGAGATCAGCCTTTTCAGATTGGTTAGGTTGAGAACTGAACATCAGAATCCGTTTTATTGTCACATCACAGGTTTACAGGTGCAAATCAGTGGGTGAAATTAGTTATTGTGCAAGCTCCATCATTTCGTTGTTTTCAGGATAGACACAAAAACAGGGGGGGGGGGGGGGTAGAGCAAGGAGAAAAAGAAACATGTAAAAGAAAAGAAATTACATACAGGGGTTGACACTAAGGTCTCAGAGGCACTTGCCCTTAAATGAAATTCATGTTAAACCCAATCTATAACTGCCGAGTGGCAACAGTCACTTTGAAAGTCTGAATGATCGCAGCTGCTACTTGTAAAGTAGCATAATGGTAGCATTATTTGTTCTTTCACGAATAACCAATAATATTTAATGAAGACAGTTGCTTCCCCATTCAAACACACTTGCTCGTCTGAAAGCAAACTCCACTTGCCCAAACGTTTTATTTACTTGCCACGGGCAGTCGGGCAACCATTAGTGTCAACCCCTGTACATATACACAACATAAAAAGACAGGTAATGTATACAGGTACATGTGATTAGACATAAGGTGTACATTCTAATGTTGTCCACAATGGCTACTGGCTATTGACATACAGACTGGTAGAATTAAAGGGTTATAGAGTTTACAAGAGATGTGCATGGTGAAAAAAGTATAAACAACAAATGAACTAACAAAGTCTTGTTGATTAAGTCCAACTGACCGATTAATCGATTATACGACTTTAAGTGGACAGCCCTAAAATCGGCCTTCGGGTAAGAAGGCGGTATGTCGTAAAAAATTGGCTGCATAGTGAAGATATATGATGAAGTGAAGATGTAAAGAAACAAGGGACATCACCAGAACATTAAACATTAACATTTCACATGATTTTACTGTGCCAACACTGCTTGTTGCTGAAGGCATCTTTAGTCCTGTGTATTTGCGCGCATGGTTGTCCATGGGCGTCTTAGCATCCGTGCCTGTGTGTGTGTGTGTGTGTGTGTGTGTGTGTGTGTGTGTGTGTGTGTGTGTGTGTGTGTGTGTGTGTGTGTGTGTGTGTGTGTGTGTGTGTGTGTGTGTGTGTGTGTGTGTGTGTGTGTGTGTGTGTGTGTGTGTGTGTGTGCGTGTGTGTGGGTGTACTGTGTGTGGGTGTACTGTGTGTGGGTGTGGGTGTGTGCGGGTGTGTGGCTGTGCTGTGTGTGGGTGGGTGTGGGTGTGTGCGGGTGTGTGGGTGTGCTGTGTGTGGGTGTGGGTGTGTGCGGGTGCGCGCGGGTGTGCGTGCGTGTAATGTAATGTTCTTCATAGTTGGCAATGAGCGGTACAACAAGAAAGAGAAAAAGAGGAACAGAAAGGGGTGTCAGGCCTGTCTATTTCTGCGAGAGCAGCTGGAGTTTTTTGGCAGCACGCTGTGTTAAAGTTCTTTATTTCTGTCAGGCTCTGTACAACCCCAGACCCTCCATGGTCGCCCTGGTTCTTTCAGTTCCATTAGGTGACAATAATGTCTTTGGTAGAGTCACCGCCTTGGCCTAGCAGGCTCCTGCACTTTATAAAGACACCCATGACCACTGTCTCTGCATACTAATAGAATGCACCCCTGATTCATGAGCTCTAGCCTCCTTTCAGCACACTGACAAGCAGCGTTTGTCTTTGATCCTACTGGGTCTGTAAGATCAGGAGATGCTGTTGTGAGGTTCGGGGACACTGTGACTTGGAGGGGAGGGGTGCATGACAGGCAGTGATGGACAGTGACAAAGTACATTTTGTACAGTCTGTACTTTACTTGAGCTTTTTTTTTTTCTGGAAACGTATGACTTTCATTTCCCCAGGACCCAAACTTTTACATAATTAATTAATTAATTATGAATTAATCAATTGATTCATTAAGGAAATAAAGCCCTATTTCAAAAATAGTTATATTTTTACAAGCTCACAACTTTCACTGAGTAATATTTGACCAGAATCTAAGCTATACTTCGATTCAAGTACTGGCCTGGGGTTGCGTACTTTGTCCTCAACTGATGACAGTTGAAGTCAGTGGCAGGTGTGTGTGTGTGTGTGTGTGTGTGTGTGTGTGTGTGTGTGTGTGTGTGTGTGTGTGTGTGTGTGTGTGTGTGTGTGTGTGTGTGTGTGTGTGTGTGTGTGTGTGTGTGTGTGTGTGTGTGTGTGTGTGTGTGTGTGTGAGAGAGAAAGGTAGTGGCACCACCCAAATCCTCACTGCCTCTAACGGCAGAAGGGCGTGGTTTCCTGTTCCTGTCAGTGCACCTCATGAGAGCTATACTGCACAGCGGAAAGCCTATGGGGAAGTTTTATTTTGTAATGGCACTTATGTATGTATGTATGATGTCAAAGTGCCATTAACGCTGTCAAGAACAAGGATGCGAAAAATGGTTTATCTGATATCTTAAATGTTAAAGGAGTGGTTCACCCAAAAAAATACTTATTTTCTATTGATTACACACCCCATGAAGTCTTGAATTCATGGAGATTCAGTAGGAGACTCAATGGAGACTCTTTGAGTCTCCTACCGGGGACTCTGCCGGTCACCAAATTCTTGGCTCAGGAATGCGACAAAAAACTACTCCTTTAAGATGACAGCAGCCATCGAAACATTTAAGTAATTGAAGCAATATTATGTATTTCTTCTGAAGCTGAAGTTCTAGGAATCATCAGTGGTGGAAAAAGTACTACATTTCTTTTCTTAAGTAAAAGTATACTGCAATTCAATGTAGAAACACTGTTACAAGTAAAAGTTCCGGTCAAAATTTACTTGAGTAAAAGTACAAAAGTATTGGCATCAATATATACTTACAGCACCAAAAGTAAGAATAGTAAATGTCCCGTTTCACAAGGTATCATTATGTATAAAATGTATTAAAATCTTTTGAAAATTGGAAATACTCCAGTAAAGTAAAAGAAAATGTTTACAGTATTAAATGTACTTAGTTACTTAACACCACTGGGAATCATGAGGGTGGAATACCTGGATCTGGTAGCTTTACAGTGTAATTATGAAGTTGTACTGTCAATAATGAATACATCTTAGCCTTGAAGTTCTGTTATCATGTCCTTTCTTTTATCCTGTTTTGGTGTTGTTGAGATGGGTTTCCTTGCTACGGTTTGTGTTAGTTATCGCTTTCTGCGTTGCCCAGTGATAGCTTTGAAAGTTGACACATCAAAAGAAGTGCACAAGCTTCCCTACAAATGTGCCTTCTCCATTCATGTCTAAACAATTAACCAAGTAAATGGACATGGGAGAATAATGACACCGTTGTCAAGAACTGTGCCAGTTACACGACTTATTGTCTGGACAATGTTGTCTTTTTAGAGCAATTCATCCAGTGATGTTGAACTATGAGAGTGCAAAAATGTATCAATCTTCACTCTCAGGATTTTACTGTATAAACTTGATGCTTGATATTCTTGACCTGTCTCTGAGTGAGACTCTTTATCTTAATTTTGGAACCAAGTTCTCAGGAAAATAGTTGCATACCTGTATATATAGAGAACATGGACTTCAGGGTCAACAGAATCTTGCCACATGGTCTTCATGATGTTTTGAACGTTCTACACCATACTGTATATAGAGAGACACACATCAGCAAGGAATATTATATTTCACAACAACACATGCATGTATCACCATGGTAACTGTATAAACAAGTGACAAACAGATCAACAATGCATAGTGTGAAATTTCAAGGAAGTGGGCACATCACGAGGGGAGGCAATGTGCTCGAACATGAATAAAACCCATAGTTATCTGATGGGATGTACGCATGTTTGGTTAACACCTACTGCGCTCATGTAACCCCCCCAGTGTTCCAAATCTCATCAAGCTGCTGATTCTTGTTATGAAAACTAGATCTAACATTCTCACACTGCTGTTTGTTGTACTGTATTTATTCAGAGGGAAACCATGGCGATATCTCTATGGAGACAGAGTCAGCGTGTCACATGCTCTGTCTCAAGGGTGTTTTATACTTGGGTACGTGCCGGTGTTGCGCACCGAGAATCTGCAAGCGCACAACGTGTCACAGTGCATTGATTGATTGATTGAGATGTTTATTGACAATGTTTATGTACAGATAATACATACATGTGTACACCACCATCAAAAGGATAAAGCTAAAAGCTTATTTCCATTGCGGTCCCCGCAACGCATTGTGAGCTTGTAGATCGGCTGTTCTCGGTGCACCCTTCAGAGGACTGGGTGTCTCCCTAGTGTCCTTTGGGACGCTGGCAGGTGGCGAGTCCCTGTTTCTTTTCATAGTGTATGCAAATACTTCTAACTGAATTAAGAAACTCCACTAGTTTCCAAATCCTTAGAGAAACAAAGACACCCCCCCCCTGTGCATGTGTCAACTGATGGTGCTACCTACCTTCAGTGCCCCTGTGCTGCTCTCCCACACTGATCACTCTACATCAGTGGTTCCCAAACCTTTTAGCTCGAGACCCGAAAGAGAAATTAGATGATGTTTGCCCAGGACCCAAACTAGTGAAAATAGCAGATCTACAAGCTCACAATGTGCTTTGCGCCAGTTATGAGCTTGTAGATCTGCTATTTTTACTACTTCTTAAACATTTATTTATTTATGGATACTTGTTTTTAATTAATGAAAAGCTGAGATTATTTTGTTTAAACCTTTTTTTTTTTCTTTTGAAATCATATATATTTTAAAAAGGGGATATTTACTTGTGACCCACTGCTCTACATCACAACAATCTAACTGTACCAATGACTCTCCTCAGAATGCATCCGCAAAGCATGCTTAACCACTTAGCCTATTTACTTTGTTGTATGATGAATAGAGAAAATAGCCAATCTACTGTACAACCCCCCAACTCATCGCATTGTGACGCATTGTGTGTTTGTAGATCGGCAATTTTTTTACTATCATTTCTTTTTTAACATTTTGACATTCAAAAAAGAAAGAAAAACCTTTGAACATTTTCTCTTATAATGAAATGCTCAAAATAGGGCCGCCAGGTTGAAAGTGGTCAATGCCTCATTCACACTCTGTTTAGTACCACGATTGCCAAAAAGAACAGATCTACAAGCTAGTAGCTACTGCAACAACACATCATGATGAGATCTGTTCTTTTTTGGAAAGTGTCACTCTTGAGCGATGGAGTAGGCTATACATGAAGCTTAATGACTGTGTTGCGCTCTGTCCTGTTTAACTATGCATGAGCATCCCACTACAGAAGGGGAATTTGCGGCCGACTTTCATGCCATTCGATTATTTCGACTGCATAGCTCATTTTCCTCCCACAGGAAAAGAAGAAGCCCTTCCCCCAAAATAGCTCCCACATGAAATCTGCACATGATTTTTTTTGCTTTTTGATCCGTTGAATGAATCTCAATATGGCAATATTCACTCTTAAACCCTACTTGGTTGACCGAGGTCTCAGAAGGGTCTATCCTTGGCCCCCTCCCCTTTTCCCTCTACACCAAATCTCTTCCCCAAAAATAGCCTATCTACCACCTCACATAGTTCGCCTATTTTCTTCGAAGTTTCGCCTATTATGACATGCCCAGTATAGGGACGCTAGGGTTCAAGTGGATACGTGCATGCATGCAGCCGCAGGTGCTATGAGGCTCTGTATTGTTTTGAACAACATTTTGTCAATTATACAGAATGATTGTCACCACTTCTTCACTTTGACTAATTGATAGACGTATTTATTGACAGAAATGCATGTAAAAAGCTTGAGAGCTTACAGTATTTCCATTGTGGTCCATTGTGGAGCACAAATGTGTGAAAACTGAATGCCATGTGTTTGGTAGCAAGGACATACAGAAAGATTTAATCAATAATAAATACATTCATACAATTTCAAACCAACCCAACCTGTCACCTGTCCTGCGATGTCCCCCAAGGATCCTTACTCGGCCCCACCCTGTTCACACTGTATACTTCCCCGCGGCCGTGTCATCAGCAGGCATGGGATATCTTTGCAATGCTCATCACACTCAACTAATACATAAAGACTGACCCAACCCCCTCTGCAGCCCTGTCGTCATCAGCCTCACCTTCATCCACACTCACCACCTGCCTGGAGGAGGTAAAGGCGTGGATGAAACAAAACCTCCTACAACTCAACAGCTCCTAAACAGAATCTCTTCTAGTTGGCACCCCCACACCAGGTCCAATCATCCCCCGTAACCAGCATCACCTTCTCTGGCGTAGGACTTTCCCATTTCATCTGTTGTCACCAACCTGGGTGACAGCAGATGAAAGAACCTCAACTTTGAGGCCCACGTTAAACCTCCTTCTTCCACCTCAGGAATATAGCCAAACTCTGTCCCACCCTAGCTCTGTCTGATTCCGAAAAGCATGTCCATGCCTTTGTCTCCTCCAGGCTGGATTACTGCAACGCACTTCTAATCGGGATCCCTATAGCAAGAGCCTCTAAAAGCTCCAAAGAACATTGCTGCTAGAATTCTGATGAGAGTGCATAATAAGTACGAGCACATCACACCCATACTCCATACACTGCATTGGCTTCCCATCTCCTCCCGGACAGAATACAAGATCTCTCTCTGTTACCGAGCCTTCTGCTCAGCCGCTCCTCGACTTTGGCCCTCCCTAAATACATTTTAAATTATTATTACTTAATCTGTATTATTTGTTGTTTCAGATCTAACCTCAAGGTCCCGGGGTTGCAGCTTTGATGGAGTTTTTCTGATTGAGGGGGCTGACCGCTACTCCTTGACCTTTGACAAGGCCAAGGAAGTTTGTGAGCATCTGGGAGCCACTCTGGCGAGCCCAGAGCAGGTTAAGGAGGCCTTTGATAAAGGAGACTTGGAGACTTGCAGGTCAGATTTTGAGCTTTATCTAATTCACCCTGTGTTGTTGTGATACCACAGTTGATATGGTTTAGAGATGCGCGGATCGCGGTTTTAGCCGCGGTTGCCGCAGTTAACCGCAGTTTGGGTGGATTTGGGTCAATCAAATATAATTATTAATTAATATTGGATAAACCGCGGATGAAATAATGCGGGAATTAAATTAATGATATCAATCTATAGGCCTGTAATATTATATATAGTATAGTAGTATTTTAATATTACGTAATTTTACACCAGGCACAAAATAGCCGCTCACTACACGTTGCTTTGCAGGCAGCCAGCGTTGCCAGGTTGCGACAACTTGCGAGAGAAATAAGCAGCCAGGTCTATGAAAACAAGCCCAAAACAAGTGCCAAACAAAAGTTGCTTATAAAAAGCCGACATGGCAACAAAGTGGTTGAAAGCGAAAGTAACTCAATGAACTGAATGAAGACATGCGCTTGTTGTTACCATGGTTGTGGATTGTATACAGTCACTGCATCGCGACAGTGGTGAGTGACATTGTTTATAAGTAAACTAACTTCAGG
>NC_137610.1:20010092-20110092 GCF_963280865.1 Gymnoscopelus braueri | reverse complement strand
CACGAGACTTTGGATTACCTAGATTTGAATAATATGTGTGTAACCACAGTTTGTATTTGCCCATGATCATTTACCGTATAATTGTGATTTGTTCAACCACATGCAATCTATAATTAACCACTCAGACCCTATATACTTTGTTGACTGGGGTCCCCCAAGGGTCTGTACTTGGCCCTCTCTTTTTCCCCCTACACCAATCAATCAATGCCGAAAATGTCACAACGCATTGCATTGCACTGTGTTGAGAGCTTGTAGATCATCTATTTCTGCGGAATATTCAGCTATTATTATGATGTGCAAGGAATAGGGACACTAGGGTTCATGTGGTTAAATCACGGTATGGGTATATATATATACAGTACAATATTGTCCTCTCAGAACATGTCTGGCATTCCCTTATGTACACTAACTACCTGAAAAGTAGCTCTGCGCTCATACCATAGCATAGAGTTATAAAAGAACGTACAGTTTGATGTCATCCAATTTTTACAGGGGAGGATTCTGAGAAACAGCACACCCTTCCAGTCACATGCAACAAGTTTCAGGATGACTAAAGAAACTTTCAGAGCTCAGCACGCCCCCTAGTGTTAAATAGACAGGATCGGTTAAGCATGGTGACAGCTCATGGTAGTAAAATGGTTCCAACTGTTGCCTGGGTGACCAGGGCTTATAGTGGAAATCTTTTTTCCTCTCTCTCTTTGCTGTAATATCATGCAGGCTCACCGGTCATTTACAGTGCATCCCTGCAGCAGGCTCTTGGTAGTCTTAAGTAGACTACTGTAGTTGGATAGAAAGTCGGTTACGTGAATGTACAGCACATTAAATATGAGTACAGCCCAGAAACTGACACAGACAATCCAATAGTGCAAGAAAGATTTTTTTCTTTTCTATGTATCAGGGTCAGGGAAATAAAAGCCACTTTTATTCTAATTAACTTTTTCTCATCATTTAAATATAAGCTTAAAGATTAGCCCACGTTGTTTTGGTGATGGAGACAATAAACAGATTGCATTATATAGAAGATTAAGGTACCATAGGTTAAGCTTAATATGTAGCCTACGCTAGGTGAATCTTGTTAATTGTTTCATCTCCCTAATGGCTAAAATGTGCAGTATATCATTGATTTTATTATTAGAACTATTATATTTCAAAGGAATCTCCAGGATGATGGCCTATGAATAAAAAGGTTATTTTGTCTACATTAATGTAGTTGCAGTTATACCGAAGTTCCCCCAGTGTTCAACTCACTGAGAGTGTACAAATATAACGTAATTTACTCAATCTACACTATACAAAATGATACATTGACCCTGAGGATTTCACTGTGTACATGTAGTTCATCAGTACAAATGATTCCACTCGGGTCTTTTCTGCCTGTGTTCTTATTGTAAGAAACAACGTCCATTACACCATCTGCTGTTATGCACATGATAAATATACTGAACCTTATACAGAGTTCCTGCCTCACAGTTCGGAGACTTCATACTTAATAGAGAAACATGAGCATATGACCCCTGTATTCTATTAATAGTTTGGAATGGATTTTCAAATTATATTATGTCACTTTTAAAGCACAACTTGGATGGGTCCAAGAATAAAATATAGCTATTTTACCCATTAAGACCTGAGGCCGATTCTACAAAACGCCTTCTAAATCAGTAGTTCTCACACTTTCAAGATGTTTCCAAAAAAAAATAAAAAATAGAAGATGTACAAGCTCTCAGCGCGGCACAAAGTGATGCGATGTGAGCTTGCATATCTGCTATTTTGTAATAGCCAACGCCAAAAATGGAAAATTACACCTGCTTTTCTGGTTTTAATGGGTTAAACTAGGGGTGGGTAACCTTTTCGGGCACATGATCACTTTTGCAAGGCTGGTGCGATCACCCAGTGTCAGACAGTGAAAACTACCATTCCTTGTACGTCTTGTTATATTATATTTGCTCATTCTGTATCAACTGTCACAAAAGCTTTTATGTGCGTCCACAGTGTGATGATTGATTTACTTTGTTGACGTTTCCGTGTGTGTGCGTGCGTGCGTGTGTGCATGTGTGTGTGTGTGTGTGTGTGTGTGTGTGTGTGTGTGTGTGTGTGTGTCCATGGCATTTGGCACTGGGGTACTTTGTTTTGCTTTAATTTGTTCTGTAAAAGCACTTGTAAAAGCACTTTGTAAAAGCACTTTGTCTTTGAAAAGTGTTATAAATAAATAAAGACTTAAATGTTTTTATTTAAACAAACAAACAATAGTTTGTTTATTTAAATATTATATATTTATTATTATTATATTATATATAATAATAATTATATATTATATATATATTATTATATATTTATTATTATTATAGTTTTATTAAAACAAGTAAAATGAATAAATACAGAAATTGGGCCCAGGGGTCTTAATTCAGAGGATTTGTATGAGGATTTGTACAGCTAGTAAGCAAGTGAACGATAGGCAAACTAAGTTTCTACTAAGCCCTTTCCCCAGTCACATTTTCCCTGCTGGTCAGGGGAGTCATATAACAGTTAACTTTATATGAAAGTGTATGATTGATTGATAATTATCCCTTCTGTCTTCTTCCCTTGCAGCCCCAGAGCAGCCTGGTGTCAAGGGGAGGATGAGTCCTGCCGACAGCGAAACGCCCGCTGAACGGGAGGGCGACCAGTCTTCATCAAGTCAGTGAACCCATTATGCAGTCTGTTTCTAACACCCTGAATGTCATACATATTACAGTGGGGGGAAGAAAGGTGGCAGAAAATGCACTGGTTACCAATGACACATATTTATTACAAAATGTATTACACCCACATTCATTAGCAACTGTTTTTCTTTTATAATGTTGAGTAATTGCTGGCTGTTCCTTAATGGTTCCATACTGTAGATAGATTTAATGGATATGTTACTTTAATAAAAATGAGTAATTGCTTGCTATGTCTTCCAGATTGGTTGGTGATCATTGGTGTGATAGTGGCCGTGGGTGCCGTTCTACTCGTGTGCGCAGTCGTCGCCAAACGAAGAAGGTAATCTGTCACTGTAATCAGCTGCAGTAGTTTGGTTTGGACAGCATTCATTCAACAGCAGGACCTGACACCTGTCTTTCAATATGGCATTTGCACATTTCTAAGCATGTTTGTTACTGAAAAATGTAATGATGTGGAATGGGGTGGCTCCAATGTGGATATCAGTCTTCTTGTGGCCAGCCTGTGACATCAGTAACTATGACTCTATGTTCTATGTCACCAAATTTAGGCAATGTTTCAGCCCAATCAAAGCTCTGTTGACTTCCATTATCTATCTCTATCTATCTATCAATCTATCTATCTATCTATCATAACTGTCCGACCAAACGACCTCAAACTTGCCGTGTGTGTCCCAAATGACCCGGGGGTTTGCAGTACCGAGTAAGCAATCCGATCGGATCAACGGTTTCCGAGAACCCCCCTGTCTGTCTGCGGGACGCACCGGGACGCACATAATCTCTGTGTGTTTGGGGTGGGGTGAGCACCGGCTCCCTGATTTGCCAACCTGACCCGTCAGCTTGTTTGGCTAAGCTTTTTGCGTCACGTTAGTGCCGCTAACCAATCTGGCAGCGTATTCAATGGCACAAATAGTACTATTATTACTATACTACTAAATAAAAAACAGAAAACCACGGATATCTGTATCTGTCTGTCGGCAGGTCTGCAGAGGATGCAACGAATCTAATAGAATACAATATAAGTGGTGGCGCATGCAATTCAAAAACTTGAAAACATAATCTGAAAGAAAAGTGTGGACCCTCTTGTAGACAGCTTGAGGAATTATGCAGTAAAACTTATTTTCAGGGACAGAGAGCCACAGTATGCATTCTAAAATCACGAGTGGTCATGTAATTCTGAGTAACAGTTAATTGAACTCTCAGGATTTTACGATATATGTGGTGATGGGATGGTAAACTAAACCGCTGTTTCTCAACATGGGGTCCGGGGACCACCAGGGGTCCAAATGGACCCTTACTGGTCTAACTCTGAGAGTTAAATTAACGCCGAGGATTTTACAGTGTAGATTGTGGTCCCACACATGGCAACTCTCAAAATGGGGGTCTGTGGTCTAATGCAGAAAAGTGTCAAGCCACTGCCAGCGATTCCTCATTACACATACGGGGGTCTCGGAGAATCGGGGGAAAAAATTTGTCCGGTCGCGATAATCCATTCCGTTCCGTAAAATGGATTTCTATAAATCCTTTAATACTGAACGAAACGAGCTTAATTTTGTTGATGATTTCTGGGTGTACTCTTCTTCGGTGATCCTGGGATCATTCACAGGAACAGCGGCCTCTATCGTAAACCACTGAAAACACAAAATCTCGTCATTGGCGGTGTGAGCCTTGGCTCGAGAAATCTCGTCATTGGCAGCCAAAGAGTTAAAAAGGCTGAGAAACACTGAACTAAACCATCTTTCCTGCAGCTGGTGCGGTAAGCAGCAGACCCTGATGATCACATCCAAAGACGGCAGCGAGGGCAACGGGGCGGCGTCCTCCGTGGCCAGCTCCCGCGCCCAGGAGAGAGAACAGGAGATGGTGACCCTGATGAACAAGGAGAAGATCCAGGAGAACGGAAACACAGAGGAGTTCACCGTCATCACGCTAGAAGAGTCACCGGACAAAGAACAGCTGGCATGAACGTCGGCGTAAAGGCTGGGACGGGAAACAAGGCTGGGACAGCAGGAATTGGTGGGAAACGGTGTGTGTGTGTGTGTGTGTGTGTGTGTGTGTGTGTGTGTGTGTGTGTGTGTGTGTGTGTGTGTGTGTGTGTGTGTGTGTGTGTGTGTGTGTGTGTGTGTGTGTGTGTGTGTGTGTGTGTGTGTGTGTGTGTTTGTGTGTGTGTGTGTGTGTGTGTGTGTGTGTGTGTGTGGTTGTGTGTGTGAGTGTGTGTGTGTGTGTGTGTGTGTGTGTGTGTGTGTGTAGGGGAGGGGGGGGTGCGCACACGCGCACATGTGTGTGTGTGGTGGGGGTGGGGCTAAAATATAACGAAGCTAACAAGATGATATGAAGTTGATATGAACACTTTGGTTGCCAGAAGCAAATGAACATTGAAAACACATTAACGTATGGGTGGGTGTTGTACGTAGGATCGGATGGCCTCATAAACCATTATTGTGCAGGATTCTATTGTGTATATATTCTCTTGTGCCCCGGTGGTGGCCATTTTGCTCTGATTTTATGACGTAAGAGCAAAATGGCCGCTGTGTGAATACGGTCAATGCTTCTTAACCATGAACCATGAACCCTAGCGTCCCTACTCTGTCGGCCTGAAATAGGAGGACATTGGGCGAAAATTGTCAATCTACAAGCTTGCAGCACCGATCATGTTGCGTCGTGTTGTGCGCTTGTAGATCGCCTATTTTCAGCAAAGAGATTTGGTGTAAAGGAGGGGACCAAGTATAGACCCCTGGGGGACCCTGGTCAACGAAGTATATAGGGTTTCAGTGATAAAGAGTGTGATGCATGGAGATGTGGCAGGGTGTATGGATGTCTTGTGATATTCCTTTTGTGTGTCTTATGTTTCGGTGATAAAGTGACTGGGTAAAGGGAGAGCGTTTTTGAGGTTGGGAAACAATGGTGGTCTCTAAAGGGGGTCTGTGTTCTGAGGGACAGATTCATTTGAGAATAAAATATGCTGTGGCATTATTTTCATTATAAATGATTGAAGATTGGCAGCAGATGCTCACAAATAAGTGGATTGAATGGACAAGTCTGCGGAATATTCATTGATTATCTCATTTCAAATACAGCAGGTGGAGTTTAATAGTGTGAGTAACTGGTGTCTCCATCTTTCCCCTGTGCTTTCATCTTCTGTATCGTAACCTTGTGTATATTTCAGACATTGCCTGTGGACCGGGGGTTTGTTTTCCATTTTTCCATAAAACGCTCAAGTTTTCAAGCTCTTAATTTATGCAATTTGGATTTCCATTACTTATTGGTTTCTGTATATATGGTATGTGTTTTGAAAATGCCTTAGAAGTAGCTGTCAATGTTTTGTTCTTTTGGGGGGTGAGAGGGTGTGAATTTGTATCCCCTTTTCATTAAATGGACCGTGTCATATTTGGGAATTGTTTAATCTAATGCAATACTTATGATTACCAATTATGAAAGGGTTTTGCAATAGTCAAAAGTTGCTAATGTGTGAATCAACTTGATGTATAGCAAAGGAGACTGTACATTTTGAGCACCATTATATGATGTAATTTAACATGGTATGTACAAATATAGTTCTACTGCGTAGGGAACATGAATAATGATGACATGATTTGAATGTGGGAAGCACAGAATCATAATGATTATCCTGAGGATACGTAGAATGATTGCGGCGGGGTATACACACTATTTATATACACAGTATACACTGATTAAAGAAAAATAATATGATGGGAAATATTGGGGAGTAAAAACAATCATTAACAATAAAATGACTTCTTGACAGGGTGCTCAAGTGAGAGCAACTGCTGATATAATTGGGCACATATAGCGGTGGGTATCGTGTGCATTAAACCGATCTAACAGGTCTGTTTGTAAGAGCTGCAGCTGTCTTCTCTTTGTGCTTGCTACACAGGGGGAAGTGAAACATTTCACAACTCTGCAGATTCCTTACCCAGACCTCAAGTGCCATTGGCCATATTCACACGGCAGACATTTTTGCTCTGACATCATCCGTATAATGTAGGAGAAAAATATCGGCTGTGTGAATATGGTTTATTTATCCTATGTTTTCTGATTTACAGCTAAAATGAATTCTTCTGATTCTCATCGGTGGGATAAACGTCAGTTTGTGTCATTTAAGCTCAGTTTTCTGTACAACGCAAAACTGAATACAATCATTGCCCACTGAAATTTCTTTCCTTGCTTTCGCTTTCATATGATTCATTTTGAAGAACATTAGCAAATGTACTAGAGTAGGTGAGTGTAATGATGAATTAACAATAAAATGTTAATGAAAATGATTTGTAAAGTCATGGATAAAATAAATGTATAGAAGAGATGTTGACAGAATGTGGTGTTGATTCAATGAATATATTCAGAGAAAGAGGGAAGAAAATGGAGTGAATATGATGAAAAGGGAGGTGAGTGAATGAGTGAGTGGCTGGATTGCTTGTCGAGCTAGAGGAAGTATGGTTACCATGGTATCAGGACTGTGATGCAAGACCAGTTTAACACAAGCAACCCAAAGTGAGACAGACACAACAAAAAAGGTCTCTTCTTTTGCATTAATTGAATTATATTATTGTAACTATGAGTGTTTGCATCCTAACAATAATGGATTTGGAGGTATTGTTTTCATCCAGTTTGTTTGTTTGGTCTTTGTATCCGTTCTGCATAATGTTGATGCAGATGGGATTCTGAATCCAAAGAATATGAGTCCCAATTTGAGCATAATGATCATCGATCAGAGTACAATTATTAAAGAAAACATACTGGGTTTATCATTTGAAGGAAGGTGCATGCAGAGACATTACTTTCTGAGGCAAAACATACATTTTTATTTTTAGCTTACACGTGAAATGTTTGCGATGACTAAATCCCTATAGTATGCATGAGTTTGTCTGAACTAGCATATACTCTAGCTTATTTTATTTCAGAAAGCTTTGGCAGAAATTGAAATCATGATCAAGAAAAAAGTAGTAGCTTTAGTAACGTTTACTCATAATTCATATTTTCATTTAAAAAAAGAATGAACAATGAACGTTTAGTTATGAATCAACATTTATTAGTTATCATATTTGTATATGTACACCAAAGGTATAACACTTATTGATATGTATGAACGTACTCTTATGTATAATATAGACTGGGGATAGAGAAGTTTTTTTGTTTTTTGTCTTTATGGTTTTCAATAATCTCCCCCACACATACTCTTCTCCCTTTACATTAAAATGACAGCAACAGCTTTACAAAGAGAGAAGTTCTAGAAAAGTAGACAAGGAGTGAAAGCTACAGGGCAGGAATAAGATGGTCTACTTAGGAGTTTCTTCAAAAAGACAGACACTTCTGTAAAAAAATAAAAATAAAGAAACAGGCTTGAACCGGCTCACCGTAGAAATATGCCAATTTCCATGTCATCAACACTGTTAGCTCAATATGCCTTACGTGTTTGTGTGTACATAATATTTTGCAAGGGAACAACATTTTGAGTGGAGCAAAGGCGGTTTTACCAGCTGGTATTTGAATCTACCTCCTAACATACATTGGTTGACTGATAGTTGAGGGGATCGACAGAACCTCTTATAAATTCGAATTTCGGGGAGATGTAGCATGTGTTGTCTGGTGAAAACGAAAGAAAGAATCTATTAGTGGTCATGTCGATGTTTTGTTTGGTGGTTTTCCATGTCTTGCTAGAACACTTCAAATGAGTATGCACCACAAGATGAAATAATGCCTGAAACTATTACAGGTCAGTGGTTCTCGAAGGGGGTCCCCAACAAAATTAGGCAGGAGGGGCACTTTACTTACTTTTTATTTCATTTTAAACTTAGGAAAATCTAGAAATACACCCTTATGGGGGTTTGACTAGAGTTCATGCTTACTTTGGTTATTACGATCTGACATGTTTAAGTCACTCGTCTGGATAAGAGCATCTGCTAAATGCCTAAACTGTAAATTGTCAATTGGGGTCCCTGGCAGCCAAATACATGTACATTTTGGGGTCCTTTACATTAAAATGTGAAATGAGAACCACTGCTAGGCTAATAGGTGAATGCTCTCCTGTGAAAACGTAAGAAAGGACAGGAAGTGCATTACCCGAGGAATGTTTTCATCTACTCTAGGGCTAAACATCCCTGTTAAACAGGCATTAGCTAGTCCAGGCATTTGATTACGTTTGATATAACTTGTTACTTCCATTATCGTCACCTAGAGGCTGTGCTTCATTCATCTTTCTATTGTACTTATGGGGCAAATTTCTCCATTTCCTTTATGTCTCTCTCGCTCCTCTATAAACATCATGGGAAATTCCACATAATTGAAAAAGCAAATTTTTGTAAATGTGCTCCCCATCATCGGTGCAGAGACTTCCCCTGGCTCTTTCTCTATCTGTCTGTCTCTCTCTCTTTCTTTCTCTCTCCTTCTCTCTCTCTCTCTCTCTCTCTTTCTCTCTCTTTTTCTCTCTCTCGTATTGCAAACAAATGTTTGCCTTATGATCACTGTAGTTTCTGGAACATTCTGCATTGCCATTGAACAGAACAATTATATATTTATTTATGTACAATGAAAATGAATGCACACGGCTTATATCTTGGAACAATCATTCAAAAACGCTTACATTAGATACAAAAAAAGAGATATTTATATATTTATGTGACAGTTATAAGTGAAGACAACTAGTTAACAGCTATTAGAAAATAATAAACAAGCAATTTATTACACGTTCTTCTCTATACATTTTGCCTAATCTAATTTTATTCGGAACATAGAGGATATTTCTCTAGAGGATTACATTAAAAAATGTCACAAAAAGGAATCTATTTTCCTACATATCATTTCAATTCCCCCAATAGAAAGCAATCAAACAGAGAGAAAAAAAAAACATCTGTTACCTACAATATATACACAAAGTGCAAGGAGGCACTTCAAATATCATGCTTTTAAGATAGTGTTCCAAAAAACAAACAACCAAAAAAAAACAAAGAATCATTGTTTTAACGTCATGCTTCTAACACTGTGAATTTGAACATAATAGTGGTCCACTCAGTCCCCATTGGTGACACTATGGTCTGCATCCTCTCCATTTATGCAGGGCATCTTCCTGGAGAGGTTAAATGGTCAGGCTCTGCGGTTTCAGTGCTGTGGTCTGAAGCGCACGGTTTACATTATGAATATTACGGCCTTTTGGGTTTATTTGCACCAGGGTGTGTGTACTGTATGTGTGCGATTATGTGTGTTTGAGGGGGAAAAACGAGTGTAGGCGTATGTGCATGCGTGCATGCTTGTTTCATGTGTATGTGCAGGTGTGTGTAGCATCTGTCCATACAGCGTGCACAACAGAACACCAGTGTGGTCTATGGTGTATCGAGGCACACTTTGTTAGATAAGCTCAAAAACCAATATTGAAAATAAAAAACATTTTGTGACTGTGAATGTTTAAAAAACTAAAGGACAGAGTGCTACACTATGTGTTTGTTAAGTCTTCTATTGTTACTTTAATTGGCATTTGTCTCAATTTTCAGACTGACTGCACAGTTTGAAATGAACACCTTCAAGGCAAGGTTGTTGTTAAGCACAATGAATGAAACAAGACGGAAGTAGACAATAATTGATAAAGAAATCAAATCCACAACTCAGAACAACACAGAATTCTCATTAAAACGCACACACACACACACACACACACACACACACACACACACACACACACACACACACACACACACACACACACACACACACACACACACACACACACACACACACACACACACACACACACACACACACACACACACACACGCACACACAAAACTTCAAAAATGTTAGCAGCCAGTGGTCTAGTATTCTGTATGTTTACAACTCTTTTTAAACTATTTGGTTCTAAGAGGAATGGATGATTCTTACCTGATCACATGTTGTGGCATGTTACTAGGCGTCCACTGTTCTGTGCTGTGTAATCTAAAACTTTTATCACCAGTACACACACTGCTGCAGCATCTATAGGGACTATGGAAACAGTCTTGAGTTCTGGGGGTACTGGAGGAGGATGTTTAGGGCTGGCTAAATACAGAGCTGGTAAACCTTCCCACCTCTAGGTTCATTTACTGGTGAAACTCTTTTTCACATTATGGTTGTTATATCTTCGATAGTTAAATCGGTTTCGATTATTCTTTTGTTTCAGTCTTTATTTGTGCTTTTATATAACATAGAAGCGTATGCTAATTGAACATTTGTGTGCTTAGTACAACCAACCCTAAATAAAATATTTGATAAATGTCTTGGGGAAACATCCCATTATATTGGCACGTTATAAAATAGTCTTTCCAAAAGACTTTTGTCGTAAACAGTCACTGTGTTCAAAGTCAAAGCTTTCAAAAGTTGTGCAGTACAGAGAGACAACTGTTGAGAAAATGATTTGCTCATAAAAGCAAGTAAACATTTTGGGGTATAGGCTAAATGTAATTTTCCCTGCAAATAAGTTAAGACAGCAGCCTGAGTTGTTGTTTTTCCCTTATATCAAATCAATTTTCAGGTGGAAAGAGATCAGTGTCAACAGGGAATTAAATATGTATTCTTTTGTTTCTTTGTTAAAATTCTATTCTTTAAAATATTCTATCCCACCAACTTAAAAAAGAAGCTTAATGACATCTCATGTTTATTTGTGCTATTGTTCACCCTTATCTGTGCTATGTTTTCCAGCTTATGAAAACCCTGTCAAATTTGTAGCAGTCATTATCATGACATTAATTTTCATTTGATTTCATTGGCTTCACAAAGTAATTTTTTTGTAGGAAGGAAATGACTGCATTTATCCAGGTACATATGATAATGCATTTGTTGATATATTATTCGTGTTTAGGGCAGTGATTCTCTTAGCTTTGGGTGTTGAGGCCTCACATTAACTGAATAACAATACCAACATCTCATGTAAATGGACATAGTGTAAAAAACCAACAAGACGCTGTCAATGACATCACGGAGGCAGTTCAAAGGCCTCTGTGGATTGATTGATTTTCTGCCTGTTTGGTCCGTATAAGTAACTTGGTCATGTTCTTATCCCCAGCTCTCACATTCATAAAGACACAGACACAGACAAACACTGACACATACACACGCACGTGCACGCGCGCACACACACACACGCACACACACACGTACACACACACACACACACACACACACACGCACACACGCACACATTCGGTATATTCATAGTACGGCATCTTACACGACAGGCAAAAAGAGGAAAAAGTCCCTTTACCTCATAGTAAATGAAAAAGGGAGAAACGAGAGGGGAGAAAGAGAGAGAGAGAAGGGGAGGGGGGTGATTATAGAATGATTTGTGCTTTAGAATTCCATAGTACATGTGCTTATGTGAGCTATCAGGCTCAGGGTGGTGATCCTGTGTGTCTCTCTGCCTCCTACCCTTTCACCAGTTTGTGGGACCTCTGGGATAGAAATGATAACCCCGGGCAGTTAAGACAGCCATGTGAACTTCAAAGGCTCCGCCAGTGAAGAATCAAAGGTTATCTTGTGAGATCAAAGACAGAGTGAAAAAGAAAACACAGCGGCCTCACACGCTCATCGTGATGATGATGGCCGTGCAATGCTTGGAAGTTCAGTACAAACCCCTCTGTCAGTCTATCATGGCTAGCACACAAACTCCCACTCACCATCTGCCACTAGACTGATGCATTGCCTGTAATAAACTCCCATTTTGGACTCAGCCGGCAAATTAATCTTCTCTCATCTTCTAAATACAGGATCATGCATATATCACTATAGGGATGTTTTAAGTACCTTTTTTCCCTTTTCTTTTTCTTCCCTCCCCAAGCCTTGAAGTATGCTGTGCAAGCTTTTGCTACATAGCACGTAAATCGTGCTCTAACAAGTAAATTATACCTCTGTTATAGTTTCACGGTTAAGTGAATTAGTATTAGTTATCAGTCAGGTAGACGGTTAGAAAAACTATAAAGGGACTAATAAAAAAATCTACATAAAAAAACAAACAATTAGTAGTTCTGTTCGAGTGACTTTTTTCGTTGACTCATTTTTTCTTTTTTCACCAGATAGGAAAGCTTGTGGAGCTCAGGAGCAGGGGATCTCTGGGCTGGCTTTATTCTTTTTTCCATGGTTCCTCCTCAACAAGTGTGCACTCCGCAGCTGCAGAGCCGTTAGTGGCTGAGGTTACCTGCAAGCAGTTAGCATCCAGATCTAAGCACAGCATCCAAGGCACAGATACACACAAGTCGCCTGTCATCGCTGGCAGAAACCTTGTATGTCCAAACCATTACTTTCCAGGAAATGGGAAAAAAAAGCTAGTCGCCTTCAAATGGATCCAATGTAGTTATTTAGTGACAAGTTCTTATTAATACTTTTCAATGGTTGAATATTTATAAAACCCACAGTCGGATCCCTATTTGGGATCTGTCATAATAGGTGAAAATCATTTTTTCTAAAATAGATAGTCATACAGTGTAACTTTTTCCATTAAACAAAAGTTGATATAATTTTGACTGGTATATTTTTCTACTTTTTAGGTTTTTTTGACAACTTCTCTAAACATTAAATACCATTTTAATAGCGAGTGTCAGGGGCTGACATTTTGCCTTCCAAAATGTCCATGAGCGCTAGGACCCTGCAGCTTTCACTTTTCAGGGTTCCTTCCGTATGGACAAGCGCTGTAATGTCATGGAGCTAATGAATGTTACACAGTATGACTTTAACACGTCGTGTGGGCTTGAAGATGGGCTATTTTTTGCTACTTTTGCACAACACTGTCATAAAACAATGCATAAAATAGGGAATTCATTTATGAAAAAAAAGTTTAAATCGAAGGTACAAGATACAAGGTTTCTGCCCGATAGCGACGCCAATGTTCATTATCTTAGCTAAACAATTTGTAGCAAAGAAACAGTCCAGACATGGTATAAAAATGGTCTGATGTTTCACTGCATCCGTCTCTAGATAGAACATAAACATGCATAGAGGGATTCTGAAACTCAGAGACAAGCACTGGTGGCCATGCTTTTGATAGTCCTAAGAGTGTAGCAGACTTTCTTTTACTGACCTGAGAACAAAGTACACATATTTACAACCACCACAAAATGAACATGCAACAAAATGTACAAACATGCAAGGCATACGTACAGTGTATACAAAGAGAATGGAGATGAAATACAAACCAAAAAAATACAAAACGAATGCGTTGTTGCATTTTAGTATGTACAAAAGATTAATTAGCAAGGCGTTCTACAGCGGTTTGAATCTTTAATAACAGAAATGCTAGTCCATGTTATTTACAGCCAACAACTAATAGGAGACGAACTGGAAATAGCAAGCTTTTGTGCCCATATTTCATTTTAAATGACCATTAACAGACAGATTCCAGCATGTGGCGATAGCTCCTTCTCTGTTGCTAGGCAACACCTTCCATCCTTTAATAAATGAACAGGCTCATTAGTAGACCTTTGCAGTCAGGGTGTGTCTGAAGGAACAAGCACTGTGAGCTCCCATAATATTATCTCCTAATCCAGGAGTACATTCAAAGTGGGGATTCAAAGTGCATATCGTTTTATATTATGGAAGTTGCTTTGCGGGTTTCATTTTAACAGCAAACAACAACTTCTCACAATGGGCAGAAATAGCTGGTGTTGAAATGGAGCCATGTGACTGGCGCTGACTCAGTCGCCGTATGGAGACTGTGAAGAGTGAATATATGCACTGCTAATTGGAAGCGGTAGCACATCGTCTGTGCTATAAACCCCTCAGCAATGTCTTCCTTTTTTAAACAAATCTCGTAATTAAAAACTATTCATTAATACAGTGCAATACAGAGAATTTAAATAATTAACATCAATGGCTTTCTCTCAGACACACACATAGCAAGGGGTCATTTAATCACACTATAAATAAACCCTAACATTTTGAGGGGGTAATTTGAGGCAAGAGAGCAGAAAGCAGAACTCTGGATCTCTCTCTCCAATTGATATATGCGGATTTGGGAGCTGACATTAGTTAGTGACCCTGAATATATGGAGGATGGTTAGTTTAGCTCATAATTTCTCAGGGAGTGTAGTAGTACCACAATTAGTACCACAATTACATAGCACTCCCTTTCTGTTAAACCTATTTTGCATGCATTGAGCATGGATCAGTTTCTATCTTAATTGTAAGGATTTACTGCACAGCCACTTCGTAAAGTCTTTCTCACTTAAAGCTGCATTGTGTAATATGTCGGCACCGCCTTTCTTAAGCGCCTTTCTAAAGCTCCTCCTAAGACCTATCCATGCTTCCCACTATGGCGGATTATCCACCACAAGATGACCAGTAGTAGTTACGTTATTCTCACTTTGGAATTGGGCTTTAAAGAACACAAAAGCTGCTTTTCCAGGGGAATAAACAAATAAGCATGCATTTTATTTGGGTTAAATTTGAAATAATTAAAAAAATGTATTTATTCACATTGAGCTGTACAAAGATGCAAAAAGAAAGAGAAGAAGAATAAAGCACAGACGCAGAATGAGCATGAAACATGTAACAGGGTTAAATACAAGTCTCTATGTCCGGAAGCATTAGTGGTACCTTGCACTCATCTACTACGACTGTATTGTTAGCTGTGGCAGTGGTGGTAGCGCTAGCACTAGCGGTAGCCGATAAGACGCACTGGTTGGAGTTGTTTTCGTGGTGATTCTTCATGTCATCATAGTAAGACGGGGTCTTAGTAGTCATCATTTCGATGTCGTCCGACTTGGCCACTCGAGCGTCAAGCTCATCCAGCTCCGCCTTGGACATGTGGTATACGATGCCTGCACCGTAGGAGTCGCCCACCACGTTCACCGAGGTCCTGAATCGGTCCCTATTCAGAAGGAGGGTTGGATGAGAGATTTTAGTCAGATCAGACGTCTTCTTCTAATTCAATTTTAGATTTATTAATTCATGTATTTATTTATACAGTTCTCAAAGTGGAACTCACAGTAGCCAGTCGACCGCGACCAGCAAACTGATGTCTTCGGTCGGCAGGCCTACAGCAGTCAGGATCAGCAACATGGTGACCAGGCCCGCACTGGGAATACTAGCGGCACCAATGCTGGCCAGGGTAGCCGTCATACTGGACAGAATCAAATGACAGAAGATAAATGATTGCAAAATCTACCAATCATTATACTTTCTGCTATGTGGGCCTGTTGTTTCTTCACAAATAAATATAAAGTGCTGTCAACCTGGTTGCAGGTCAGTATCAGTATCATGGTCAGTAGCCTATCATGTCAGTATCATGGTCAGTATCATGGTCAGTATCATGTCACTATCATGTCAGTATCATGGTCAGTATCATGTCCATATCATGGTCAGTATCATGTCAATATCATGTCACTATCATGTCAGTATCATGGTCAGCATCACGGTCAGTATCACCAACCTGACAGCATGTTATGTTTCTACAAATGTACTAATTGACTGTGTAAATGACTCTACACAGTCAGATCATTTGGCTACATTTGTAACCTTCACCTTAACAGTAAGCTCACTAGTAAATGTTGACACCCTGAATGGAACATACAACTAGTATGTACAGTATCTAATAGTTGATGGAGAATGCTTTAAAAATTACCTTAACAAACGTGAGTTAAATCTAAGATTTATACATATGTACAGTAGATTATTTTAGAAATTAATTGCAATCATATACCGCTTATGTTTATCATTATATTACCTGACAGTGATGATCTGACCGGGGTCTAGGTCGATACCATTCATCTGGGCAATGAAGATGGCAGCAACAGCCTCGTAGAGAGCGGTTCCATCCATGTTGATTGTGGCACCGACTGGCAGCACGAAGCGGGTGACTCTCTTGTCAATGCCCAAGTTCTCCTCCAGGCAACGGAAGGTGACAGGCAGTGTTCCAGCACTTCAGAGAGACAGAGAGAGTAGGAATTGTGGGATTAAACGTCTACTAAATGTATCTGTACCTCAATCTGTAAGGCCTTTATACACCGGGGGCGAAAATATATATTATAAAAACAAATCTTGTTCATGCTTACTGTGCTTAAGAGCACTCTGGATAAGAGTGTCGGCTAAGTGCCTAAATTGTAACTTGTAATTTAAATTGTGTCATGAGCACATCCATAAAGAAAGTTAATATTACAGTGATGAAGCACATTTTCATTCAGAACAAGGTCGTTCTTTTACTGTGAATAAAGGCATCAAAATGTATGAATGAGGCTGTATCAATAGTTTTTGTATCAATTGATACTTTTCATATCAATTGTTCGTCACGTCCTCGGTAAAAGACCTTTAATTTAACTCTGAGGATGTAAAAATTGACCCTTAAGGCCAGGGGTATAGTGCTACTTTTAGAAGTGGGAGAGCGCATCTACAGTATACCACTTTTTTCCCTCTACACCAAATCCCCTCGCCAAAAATAGCCGATCTACAAGATCGGCTACATTTGGCTAATGTTCCCCCTAAAATATGGATGCTGGAGTTCAAGTGGTTATTCAATTGACCAAAACCGAATAACTTCTTTATTTCTAGAGTGGTGGAGCGATGGGCTCTACCTCCACTACACCTCTGCTTACAGGATTTTTTACACTGAGTTAAATTAACACAGAGATTTCATTGTATATGCACTCATCAACACACACTGACCTGGAAGCTGTCCCCAGGGCAGTGACCCAGGCCTGGAAAATGCCAAGGAAGAAGGTGAAGGGGTTTTTCCTGACGATGACAAAGTATATGCTGGGCAGGAAGATGACACCGTGGATGAGCAGGCCAACAATCACTGTCACCATGTACATCCCCAGCTGTTGGGCGACCACCTCCAGGTCTTTGATGGAGATGATCTTACCACAGATCAGGCAAGCGATACCAAAGGGAGAGTACCTGATGAAGAGACAGAGTTGTCGTTAGCTTTAAAGATTCGATTAACCTACGGGAGGAGCAAAAACATCATTCACCTGTTAGCATATTCGACCGTTGGTGGTGACTCCCTTGTTTACTTTATTTCTCTTAATCATCTATGTTAAAGTCACTTTGATGATACAGTGTTAGCGAATCAATTGAGCATTCATGTTTCAATGATATAAACTTGTATTACTTTCAACCTGGCATCGCTATTTTGGGGTGAAAATTTGCACACACAAAAAAAGTCCCAACATTTTCAAAACATTAAAAAAATGTCTGAATTGGCCGAAATATGTAGGAGATCAACAAGCTCACTGTGAGCTGGTAAACTGCTCTTTTTGCTATTCATCATATGACTAAGTATATAGGGCTTAAAGGGAACATAATTCCTGGTATATATAGTCATTTTTTCCAGTCCACAGAGATCCCCCTTAGTGTTACTGACCACATGATCAAGAGGACAAGTTTCATTACAATCTCGTTGAGGATGCTGAAGAACTCGAGCATGAGTCTGGCTCTCTCTCCCATCTTGCCCATGCAGATACCAAAGGCAATAAAGAAACCAATCAAGCCTGCAGACAAAAAATAACAGACTGAATCAAAACTGTGAATGTAAATGTGGACAGTTTAGAAGACAGTATGAATATAATGATAATGAATATAATGAGACGAAAAACAGCATCATTTACAGCCAAGGAGAAAAACTGGTCCACAGTTGAGCCTTTAAAGAATTAGCATGTTAAGGTACATTCACACCAAGCACTATAACTATATTGTTCACCATTGGTTATAGTAATGGTGTGGTCTCTGCCAAACAATATCTTTATAGTTATAGTTATGGTGCTCGGGTTTGCTTGCTTGGGTTTTCTACAGCAAAAATCTATATCTTGTAACTGCATTTAGATGTGAAGGAAAGTGATATACCGAGGACGTTCATGCCATTCTTCATCTGAAGTGTCTTTTTGATGACAATTATAGGTTCTTTGGTCATGTTTGCGACCAAACTCTCCACGGCGGTGGTGGCGGTGGCATTTACGTCCTCGTCTATAGCCTCCTCCACCTTCTTTGTGACAGTCTGGACCTGTGGTGGGAGAGGAAACATTATTGGAGATTGAATTGTAGCATTGATTGAGCCAACTGTACCAAGTAAAGGAAAGTCACTCAACTGTGTCCTGTATCCTGTCCTGTTTGTCCCAAAAACCTTGGATAGTAGCCTACTACAGTCAGTAGCCTATATGTATTGTTACCTTTTTCCTCATTTACGCATCGGTCCAATTACCTGCTGGAAGCAAGCCTGCACCAGGTTCTCTGGGAACAGGTTCCTGATCAGATCGAAGAAGGCGTCCAAGCTGGAGACATCATCGTTCTTCTCTCCCGTGCCCAGACCCTCCTTCAGTTTGGGGTTGCCGGGGTGGATGATGAGCACCAGGATGACTCCCAGGACAGCAGCAATGACAGTGGTGGACATGTAGTATACCATAGCCCTGGTGCCCAGGCGACCGCTGGATTTGGCGTCCAAGCCGGCCAGACCTGCAGCCAAAACAAGCAGGATTTGTGTTTTAGGGACGCAATATGCAATAGTTAACCGAACTAATCGATTTAACCGATTATAAAAACGAATCAATTTGAATAAAATACTAAATTATCAAAGGAGATACACAAGCTCACAATGCGAGGTTCTGCTATTATCGCTATTTTTGCATGACAACATTGTACAAGGAAGTATGAAATATAGTATAAATATATTGTGTGTGTATTGTGTCTGGTAATGATTCTGCATGAGAATGTTGAACACCCAATTAAGTTCTAGATAATGATTTTTAATCACTGATAATATATAATATTTGAATGAAACTTCTTGTATGTAAAGGTATTATATTTCTATGTTAAGCTCATGTTCTAGTTTTTTTCGTGGTTCTATGTTCATGTCTTCCCCAGCTGTATCTCATGTGTAATCAGCCCTCATGTGTGTGTATATTAGTTTTGTTCCCCAGTTTGTTGGGTCATTGTTTGGTGTTGCCTCATGTCAGTCTGTTTGTGATGTCTGTTCTGTTAACCTGAATTAAAACACCCAACCATGGGTTTTGAACACTGCCTGCTATTGAGTTCTCAACACTCCAGTACACTATGGCCCCTTTTCCACCAGGGTTGAACCGGTTCCGTACTTTTTTCCCGCCTAATTTTGAACCAGTTCAGAGTGTTTCCACTGAAAATTAATTGGTTCAGAACCCTAAAAGTTGGTTCAGAACTGGAACTTCTTGCCCTGAACTGGGAACCAAAGTGGGCGTGTCACTATTCTACAGGTTGGAAGATGCAGATGCAATATAAACTGTGGCAAAAGCAAGTGAAAAATCATCATCATAAAAAGAAAAAAAAAGAACAGGTGAAAAGGTAACTGCCTTTGGCGAATTGAATTTCCCCCGTTAAATAGACACTTTGACCGGTCATATTCGACACATTACTGGCCAGGCCTGGAATCAAACCTGGATCAACTGTTACTCCTGCCTTTAACTCATTCACTGCCTGAACTATTTCTGGCCGCGTTTGCCCACTGCCAGAGATTATTCATTGAAAAAAAAAAGTACTCAGGAGCCGAGATACAGAACTTTTAAGTTTTAAGTTAACAAGGAAGTGGATGGGAGTCTAGATCTTCGAAAAATCATATCTCCTTGGTCTTTGGGTCAAAAAACTAAAAACAAAACGTTTTTTACATTTTTGGCAGAATTGGTAATTGGATATAATTACGTTTTTTACGTTTTAGGCAGGGAATGAGTTAATTACAATGGTGTCCCTATTCTGGCCTGTCATTATAGGTGAAATTCTTCCAATGTTTTTCCACAGCTATTCACAATTTTCAAAAATAAAATAATAATATAAAAACAAAAAGTTAGCACTATATCACAAAATTAAAATATCCAAAATCCCAGACAACATCTAGTCTTATATCACGATATCGATATAATATCGATATATTGCATAACCATAGCGGGTTGTACCTGTGATCAAACTGGAGATGATAAGTGGCAGGATTAACATCTTCAGCATCCTCATCAGGATGTCTCCAGGGAAGGCTATCACCATGACGATATCTGGGTGAATAGGGGAGGAGATGCGAAGCAACATCCCGAAAACACATCCCAAAATCACACCTGAAATGAGAAGACAGCGAGAGAGGGACAAAACGTAGACATTTGTCCAGATTAAGCAATGCAGTCAAGTCAAGTCACCTTTAATTATATAGCACATTTAAAAACAACAAAAGTTGACCAAAGTGCTTTCCAATCAAGGCCAATGACAAATAACATGGTGACCACAATAGTTCATAATCCATAAAAACAAGACTAGAGTGTAAAACATAAGAAACAATACCATTTTAAAATCAAGAGCAAGTGGTATTGCTGATTTCTTGTATAGTATGTCTTTATATGTCTTGAGAAATTGAATATATAAGACCACAATAGAAACAAGCCCTCAGGGATTTTTTGTGTTATTCTTTTAGCATTATTCTAACTGTACCTATTTACTTTTTGCAAACTGTTAAGCATTCAATCAATCAATCAATATGGTCAACAACCTCAGACTGAATTAAAAGCTAAAAGAAAACTTTAAATTGTGTCTCTTTAAATTCGAGGGATTGTTTAATGGGGAGGGTGCAATCCCACATCCAATATATCCCATTATGCAATTAATTGGATATATGCAACCCTCATGCTGGTTAAAGATTTCATGCTATTGTGGGCAGTTCATAGAAGATCTACGAGAGCGTGAATAAATGACAACACTGCTTTCTCTCCTTAAGAGCTGATCCGTGCTCCTCATCGATTTGATTGTTTGGAGCAGTGCGGGATGCTAGTGGGTGGGGGAGATAAAAAACCGAAAATCTACTGCAGTGTGAGAGGAGCTCAAAGCAGATTAAGATCAGATGTCTTTGAAGCGTTGGGGGAGTAAGCAGCACATCAGTAGTTCTCACACTGTCTGGCGGAGCATCTGTACTCCCTCCAGCGCCAACAGGTTTTCAAGGAAAGCTTCACGTTGGCAAGGAGTCTAATTTCTTTCTAATTTTGGAGTACAATCTGTGTTGTTCAGGGTAAGAATGAAGGGTCCTTATCTCACCCCCCTATTTGTCCTCTAAGTGATGTATCTTAACAATCACATCCATTCTTAACGTATTTTGGTCATGTCATTGTGCATAAATCTTTAGAAAGTAAATATATAATTGAAATCTAATTTCAAAACCTTTCCAAAAAAATCTCAACAAATATAAAAATAGCCATTCTACAAGCTGATGATTTTTTTTTAAATAGGGCTTTTGGCTGCAGTCACACCGAACTTCAATTCTGCCTATAAGGCGGATTCTGCTTATGCTTTTCAATGGGAATGGAGCGTTTTTTTCACAATTGTTTTTTTGCTGCTATACCGCCAGTGCTTCTTCTGACCTCTGTGTGCTCCGACTCCCTGCAGTCCTGTCTGTACTCAGGCCCTGTGGTTGGGTTACTGTGTCTTGTCCCTCTCATAGACAAAGCATGGCCTGAACCCAAAACCTTGGCGCCCCCCCAGGGGTTGCACTTCCTCTGCCACTGCTCTGCTGCCAAAGACTGGGAGGCCGTTTATTAGCATACACTATAATCACATCCATTGCAGCTTCCTTAAATTTGTAAGCAGTCCTCTGTGCCTCGATTTATGCTGTACAGTGTAGCAGTGCCCTGTGGATTCAGCTGACCCATTGGACTTGGATGGCACTGAATTTCCTGTGCAATAGAGTGTGCCTTCTCTTGAGCCCTACTGCAAACCCACTCCAAGTCAAGGCCCTATCTGCCAAGTGACAGATGATCAATGATTGTATTGGCTTGAACATTTGAGGGGTGTACTGCCAAGTGTGATGTACCGTACCCACCCCACCCACACAGACACAGACACAGACACAGACACAGACACAGACACACTCACACACACACACGTAAATGTACACTGGTAATTCCTTAAACCCGACTGAATTAAAACTAATTTGCTATGACTTCATATTGAAATGTGCCTGTGTGCCCTTTGATATTTTAATTAAAACAACTCCTCCAGCATAGTGAATCACTCTCATAACTGCAATTCTTAAGCACCACAAGGGACTATTTGTGTGCTCAGTGACATGCTCGGAGTGCAGTAGGTGGCACTGGCCTGGAGAAGGTCAGGGCGACTGCTGCTACTCTGGGCCAGCAAATTCAATTCAATTCAATTCAATTTTATTAAAGTGTCAAATCACAACAAGTTGTCTCAAGACACTTTACATGTAGAGAAGAGACCCGACATCCCACCCTGAGCAAGCAATTTTGCGACAGTGGCAACGAAAAACTCCCTCTTAACTGGAAGAAACGTCAGGCAGACCCTAGGCTCTAGGGTGGCGGCCTTCTGCCTCGACCGTGTCGGGGGAAAGAAGAGAGAGAGAGGGAGAGACAGGCAAAGGTAGAACCTCTCCATATTACCACCTATTTACAGCCTGAGATACACAAGCTCATAGTAGTGTGGCACGAAGTGACGAGCTTGTAAATCTGCTATTTTTGAAAAATCGTGAGAATTTGAGAAAATCTTTGAATATATATATTTTAAAGTGAATTTCTTTTACTCAAATCTTTGCTTCTGGGGGTCCCTGGAACAAAATATTGAGATGGGGGTCCGCAACCAAATACATATCATTTTGACATGAAAAAAGCAGCACTGATATAGCAACATAAGTTTTTCAGAAAACTGTTAGGATTTAGAAGACATTTTGTAGAATCGGCCTCAGGGTTAAGAAAGAAAGAAAGAAAGAAAGAAAGACAGACAGACAGAAAGAAAAATAGAATCAAACAACCAATCAATCAATCAAACAAACAGTAAATGTACTAACCGAGAATAGTGAGTGTGAGCAGCAGGTTCTTGAACAACTTGGAGCAGAGTTTGGCACATTTGTTCTGAGGTCTGGCCTCAATGGGCTCCAGATGACTCTCGTGCATCCTCACCTCCACTTGCTTAGGCATGTTGTTGGCACTGGGAGAGAAGACATGGAATGAAAAGGAAACATTACTCCCAAATCCACAGCATTTTGAAGGCTATGTACACCATAGTCCTCATCCTATACCATGGGGGATCATACAGTCTCTGCATGTTCTCAATATAAGAAAACACAATACGGTAGATTATGTTGACTCCACAGCAAAATACACAACCATAATACATACATCAGATCATGGGAGTGTGTCATATACTATGTATCGGACGGAAAAGGCCATTATTGTGATGCACTGTATATTACAGACACTGTCTTTACATTTGGCATATTACAACCTCACCACGGTTCTTGGTTAAAAACATCATTGAACATATTAACTTATATACATATTAACGTTCTGTTCTGATCAAATAAATATCAAAGTTTGGTCGATCACCTGTTGGCTCAGCTACTGTATAATGTCCAGCTATATAGTTACCAGCTATGATTAAGAAAAATAAACCTAATATAGTAGTAACATAATGCTATAAAGGTGCGTAGTGTCCAAGGGTTTTGACTTGTCTCCTAGCAACATGAGAGCATTCGGCTGAAACATCTATTAAATAGCAGGTGGAAGATGATTGCTTGGAGCGTAGGAACTCAAATACCCCTGACAGAGGAGATCCCTTCACGCAGTTTGTGGCATATTTCAAGTCAAGTTTATTTTCATAATAACTGGTGCTGGGTTCCCCTTATGGTAGTTAATAAAGTACATTTTGGCTTTACTTGTATTAGAACTGTGTACATATGTTTTATGCATTATGTAATAATCTCGAATGAAGCTATATACTTCACCAACAAAATATATAAAGGATTAAATATTGGATAATAAAACAGCACTTTGTGGAAAAAGTATTATCACTGTATGTATCAAATCTATGAAGAATTATGATTTACTATTTAAAACGCTGTATGGATTTAAGGATCCTGGATGTAATCTTTATGACCACAAATAATCTCTACGAACGTACACAGTAAAATCCTCATTGTTAATTTATCCATTTGTTACTCTGAGACTGTACAAATGTAACAAAATGGACTCTTACAGGTCCATTTGGTTACATTTGTACACTGTCAGAGATAATAAGTATAAGTATGGCTTGGCTTAAAGACATGCTTGACATGCAAACAAGGCCTTTTGAAACACTATGGTAATCAAAGCCTTGTATTAGAGAGTTCTGCCAATGAGGGGGCAAAAACGGCGCCGGTCACGTGGTTCATGTAAACTGGAAATAGTTACAAACGCTCATAGACTCCAGTGCATTCCGTAAACTTCCGGTTTAGGGCTTTGTCACTATTCTCCAATAGAAGGCTATGTAGAAGACCTGGCCTGATGAAGTGAACGGAGGTGACGCAACTCTCCTTGAATGGCTCTGATGGGAATGAGAACGAGTGAAATGCAGACACTGGAGTGTGGAAATCACTCATCACTTGAGAATTAGCCAATTTACTGACTGTTTGGATTAATGCATCCTCATCTCCCCCCCCCCCTCCCTCTCTCCCCCTCTCTCTTCTCTACTACATACAGCAGGTGTCTAACCCTTTTTGACAAGAGTTCGACCTGACAGAATGTTGAAAAACAAATGGAATATTGTGGTGACAGAACGATTTGTCAAGCTACCTATTTCATTGTTCATTACAGGCAGCACAACGCTAGTTTCCTCTAGTTCTGCAGAGGTTGGGAATTAGTTTGTTAGAGAGACAGACGCCAGCTGTGTCTATCACATGGCGGTTAGGCAGCAGTACGAATCACTACGGACAGAGAGAGAGAGAGAGAGAGAGAGAGAGAGAGAGAGAGATGCTATACAGATTCATGATTGTTCATATTCTACACCCCCTTATTGCAGAAACAATCCATTACAAATTTTAGCATTGGTCTGACATTTTCCTTTGTATTGATAATATAGTGAGGTGCCAATGTCTCCATTTAGCCTATTCAGGAGGCCCGCATTGATGAGGGACAAAAGGATGGCAAAGATGAAACACTGTGTGACTGAGTTTAACCCTTCACCTCACCCCTGGGGTTAGTTATAACAAAGTCACAAATGGCCGTCTCAATAGCTTCTATAATGTTGTTTTGTCCCATCACCCTTCACCCCGTGGTCCTTCAGAGGGACTGCGGATGCTTTGTAGATATTAATCATTTTTGACTGTCAAGCATTTTCAAAAACAGAAAGCAGATTAGAGTGGGGATAGGGTGTGAGAATCGCAGCATATTTGGAAAGCTTCCGGCCCACCCAGGGCTTCTTTATTTGGCTGTTGTTCCCGTGAAAGTAGTCATTAACAATTATCCACACACACATAGGCACATGCACGTGTGCAAGGCGCACGCACACGCACACGCACACGCACACACACACACACACACACACACACACACACACACACCAGAGAAGTAGATAGGAAGCCCACCTGGCCAGCTTCCAGGCGCACAGATGGACCAGCCCTGTTCTCTCTCATTCATTTCATACCAGTGAGAAAACGAAGGCAGTACATGTAAGCACCACGTAGCATTTGCTGTCATCACACTCAACGTAGGCATGTGTCCACATTTCAGGAGAGGCTGTTTTAATTAGAAGTGAAATGAGGGGGGAGGGGCGGGGGCACAAAATGAACATTTACCATGTAATCCCATTCCATGAGACTGATGAGAGTCGTTAATTGAATTCTCCCCTTTCCTCTCCCTTTCAGTATTTTTAGCACACAGGGAACGGAAATAGGCAGAAAATCATTCTGTCATCATGGCATTCACATTTGTTCTGCTCTCCAACAGCATATATACTGTATGGATAGACGAACCCTCACCTTTGCAAATGACAACGTTTATATTTCAGTTGACTATTTGTATATTCATAATTCCATACTGGCTTAAATGTTCTCATTATTGGCATTACATTAATGCTTGCTTGCTCACACACATGTATGCAAACAAAATAATTACCCCTCCTCTCCCCAGTCTCTAATGGGATCATTTTATAAACCGATTAATCTTAGCTCAGAGCTTAGTCAGATTAATTGAATTACAGGACTGCAGAGGCACTGATGAAGGTGTTACTAAAACAAGACGTGCTATATGTATTACCTCAGGACACATAGCATCCTGACAGATACATACATCAATCATCTCCTGAAATAATGCACCTTTCCTCTAATTACTATTACACATGCGTTCAGCATGAAATCATTACTTAAAATGCTGCAAGTCTGATACTTATTCTTTCGCAGCAATTATTTAAATGACAAATGCAATCCCAGACTCTAGAGAGCAGTGAAGCCATACAGATGCTTGAAATAGCAACAGCAGGTGTCATCGACTCAGACTTACAACTTGTGCAAATCAATGAATACACTCTTTAGAAAAACGATCAAAGCAGTGTCGCCCATGGAACCGTGAAATGAGATGTAGTCGTACTTACTTCATTTCTGTTGGAGTTGAGGTATAAGTGCTATATACATTCACCAGGATCAGAGTTCCAGTCTTTGGTATTTAAGAATGAGCCACAAAAAAAATAAAAAATAAATAACAGTATTACGATCAAAGCTGCTCCATCAAAACGCGTTGTCAGCGATGTCGACAGACGAGGTTCCCCTGTGTAGGCTGGTGGAGACACCCGAGCTCTGCTGACAGCTAGAAGCTCCCAGTTGGCAGACAGCTACCACTGAGCATCAAGGGAGGAGCAGGTCCAACACAGAACAGAACCAGACGACAGATCAAAGTCACAGCCTCAGCAACCCAAGTTGCCCCGTTCCTGAAGTCTGTCTCAGAGATGTGGGCCAGTCCGTCCAGAACCCCCCCCCCCCCCAACCACCACCCCCACAAACACACCCACCACCAACAGTCCAACACCCACCCCCAGAGGTACACACGTATACCAGACACCCCCCCCCCCGCCCCACACACGCACACCCCCCCCCCCCGCCCTTACACACATACAGAGCATAATATACGCATGTACAGTAACTCTGGAGACGAAAATCCCTGGAAATGGTAATCCCCCTAGAGAGCATGGCATGCACCCAGACTCATCGTGCCTCTACAGACAGACAGCCTGCTCTAGATGATCATGGTGAGGCGCTCACTAATGGCACAATATGGGCAACAACGTTGTTTTAAGAAGCCTCTCGTCTGACAGAGACTAACTAAAGGTTTAACATCGATGTTTTTTATCATAACATCACGTCTTCCCAATGGACATTTTAATTCTATAACTCTGGGAGTCATAGTCGGGCAAAGTATTATGTCACAACCCCGATGGCTCGCGTGCTTCATGGAACTAAAAGCACACAATCTGTATGTTATCACTTCTGGTCCGATCTACACAAATGGTGCGGTCAACACATATGGGATAAAATGTCATTTTCTGTCTCTCCAGCTTCTGGATCCACACTTGACACACAACGTGACATAAAACTATGGAAAAAGAGATTAAACTTGTGCCAAGGACAATCACAGACAGGCCCAATGTACAGAACAGTACTACAGATTAAAAGACATATAACCAATATTTGATGAAAGTGACGTAAAATGTCAAGTTTCCCAGCAGTTGGCAAGAGAAGAAAAAATGCTTAATTTCTACAACTGTGTCAAAAATCGACCAAGCCTTTACTAAGCCTTGTTCGTGAATGCTTCAATGTATAGATTAACCTCCCTGTTGGCCTGTTCAATGCAAAAGGGAAACTCCAGAAGCTCAAAGGGCCAACGTGAACCAAGCGGGGGATGGCGTCACGCTGGTTTTACTCCTGCCTCCCAGCAGCATGGGATTCCTCAATGTATTGAGCAGTATCACATTATTCTAATTAGGGAAATGTGTCGGAAAGCCCCCCCCCATTCAAACAACAAATGACCAACAGTGTGACAAAAGCAGAGGAATGCCATTCCTGTCAACGGAGGTTGTGTCGTGAGAAATCGCTCATCCTAAATCCCTTGACATGTCATGCTCACTCAAAAAAGGGGTTTCTCTTAGGGGAAAGGCACCATTTTGAGGATGAGAGAGAGTGGCAGAAAGTTGTGGGAAGGGGGGTTCATGAGGGAGGGAGAGAGAAAAAGAGAGAGAGGGGGGGATACTATGCGATGGTTGGGGACCAGGGGTCACACCACCACCTCCAAGCCAAAAGAGAGGCCTTCGTGGGGAGGGCAGCCATCGCTGCTCTTGGCTGGGACCATGTGAAGCTCTCCGCTTCCTCTCTCTTCCCCTCTGAGGGGCTTTGTTTCGCACGCAAAACAGCGGCGGTGGCCCCAACTCGCCCCGCCAAGCGCCGTGTCCAAACTGGCAGGGGCGAGAAAAGGAGGGGTGGAGGGGGGAGGGAGGGTATGGCGGGGGGTGAAGTTGGGGGTGGGGGCAACGGGCATGTCCAGAATGCCAGCCCCATTCAGGGCACTGATGTCATGCCTGTGCCCACCGTGGGAGAGCGGCGGAGGGGCAGAAGCGCCCCCTTCCACCCCCTAACCCCCCACCCCCCACCCGCCCCCTCGCAGTCTCTTTTTCCCGGGATGAATGAATCTTTCAGAAACGGTGATCCATTGTGTCCCATAATCGACAGCGATTATCCCGATTTTATGCTGCCTTCCCGGAGTGAGGAGGTTCCCTGAGTGCTGGCTTTGAGAGAGTGCACCACGATGCAGCCACGATCAACAGAGGTTGTCCTGGCAACACTCACAGCTTAGAGAGAAGGGGAAGAAGTGGGGGTGGGGGGGGGGCTCACTGCCTCACGAGCTTGAGCACGCCGCAAACACACACACAAACACACACACACACACACACACACACACACACACAGTAAAATCCAGTGTGCAAAATGGACTGCTGTTTTTACTGGATGCGTGCACAAACACACACACACATGCACTCAAGCACTTGTAGGTGGCGTACAGCTTGATAGATTTATAGAGAAGAAGATGCCATAGATTTTGTGCTGGAAAGTGAATGGTGCGAAGACAGCAGGAGTGGATAGAGGGGATGACGCCAGCCAAGTCCCAAAGATGGAAGTGAAACATGGACGTTATGTGGTCAATGCAGCCTAATTTTTTACTAATTTTACCACAAAATATAACTCAGCCTAACATTAACAGCATTCAGCAGCTTAGCAAAAACATCTCCCCACATGGTTACTGCCGTATAATTACTTCCGCCACCGGCATGCCCTGCACATAATGGTGTGTCTGTACTGTGTGTACTTACATAATAATTAACAAGTTTCCGTTTTGGACCGTTTGTCTAGCTAATAGCTATACATGTCCAGCGTCGGTTGTTGGGATACATGCGATGGCATGGCACACAAGGGGATGTGAAGGGGTGTGAAGTTTCCCATTGGTCTCCGAGGGGCCCAATGTCCGTTCTCATGCCCGCAGCATCACAATGCACTTGTGAGGTAAAGACAACTGGAGCTGAGCCAGGCTCCGGATATCTCTGGCCCCTCTGGGCCTCACAGCCACTTGCCATGCAGTGGGAAGAGATGGGCTAACACACACTGGCTGCCTAGGAGCTGTGAAAAAAGCTCTCTTAAAGGAAACTCTCTGCAAACACTTCACAGGTTGTGCTGCGCATGGGAAGTGGGAGATAAATCCCGGCATGTGAAGAAAGGGAAACTTTGTCGCTCTACAGCTCCCAATTATGTATTCCATGATGGTTGTCTGGATGAATGCATTCAGTGATAGATAGGTGTGTGTGGTCTGTCATGCTTATCTGGATTATCCTACCAGTACTGTAGCCTACTGTTCTTCAGTTGCTCAATTACAGGACAAAAAACAGTTTAGCTAGTTTTTTTTTAGCTCATAATTTGTTTGGAGACCAAACTTCGGTTTAGATCACAGCCACGCCTACAGAATTGTAGTGAAAATCATACATTTTCTGACAAAAATATTTATTTTCCCTTAACACCCCAAACAAATTAAATGTGTCAGTATGAAGGCGGTTTTTGCTTACTTCGTTCAATAATGGTTAAAGGAATGTTTTCTACATTGTAATTTCTCATTGCATAGTGAGAAAAGCACCTTATGGATAGTAAGAGTATACTATATATCACTTTTCTTTCTATTTTTTACTGTGCTCAATATGTTGCCTTTGCAGACCGAATTCCTTTGACTAGTTACTTCTCACTTATGTTGTGTGAATGTAGTGGCAGAGCATTCCATTCTACTGAGGTTACCGTGCTGCCAACCTTTTACGGTATTAGGATAAGCTGGTGGTGGTGAAACCAAATGTTTGTGAAGATAACTGCAGCCCGTTGGAAAGTTTCTTATAAACTTTCCAATGTTGCACTGTTATCTGCCATGACTACACACCATTGTCTACTCAGTCAAACACACACACACACACACACACACACACACACTCTTGCAAAATACAGTTTTACTGCTGAAATGTCTTCAAAGGAACAATAGGAGAGGAGATAAATCATTATGGACAGTCTGTTTTTGTTAACCAATGCCTGCCACAGAGACCTGGGAGAGCAGGGCAGATTTTCAGTACCAAGGTCAGTGACAACCTACAGTCACACACTGTTACATCCTGATGTCAGAAGAGCTGCTGTTGCTTAAGTTTTTCCTCAGGTGACCCAATAAGGCAACAGTAGGAGCTACCAAGTTCATACACAATTCGTACACACCCTCATGCACGTTCCGACACGCATGTGTGCATACAAACAGAATGCCCCATGGGAAGAGCTAAATACATTACTTATTGACACACTTAGCAGGCAAGCACTTTGTAACACTGGACATGTCACATCCACTGCCGTTTATTTTTGTGCCTTTTCTTTTTTTCCAGCAATATTTCCCTTTCCCCGTCTCCCAGCATCCTCCGAGGGTTCCCTTTGTTTGGTGCAACTCTTTGTGTCTATAATGAGGCAGTGATTAGAGTGCCTCTGGGAATCCCGAGGCCAGAATTTGTCTGCATAGGTCTCTCAGATGTGATCAAGTCCACTGTAATTATGTGTTAACAGCCCATTATGCTGGGGAGTGGTTGACAGAGGGCTGAGCTGAGCAATTCATCTGGATTGTATTAGTGGAGAGAGAAAGGCATCTGAGCCAACCACAGCCCTTCTCCTCAATGGAGCCAAACTGGGAAGAAGTCCATTCTATCCATCGTCTCTAACTTTGTTACAACCCACAGAGACATCTGTGTTTTTCTCGTTTTCCCTTCCTTTTTTCTATGTCCACCGTGTGCCACCCACATGCTTCCAGTTCCAAATTCTCCATCATTACTGTCCCATGTTCTGTCTCTCCCTCTGTTACGGTATCTCTCACGCTTCTCTCCCCTACAGTCTGTTGTGGTCAGATTTGACTGTCATGATTTGTGAAGTCTTACAAAGCGATCAAATCTAACCGAAGGGGATCTGATTTCTTGTTATGCCACCCGACCACACACACCCCTCTATGGATGAAAGGATAGCAGACAAAAAGGTCAGAACAGAAAAGAGGCTCATTGCGCACTCCTGTGGATTCCTTGCCTCACCCAACATCAGCATCCTCTATCGGGAGAGGGGCTCCTATTGCAGAGAGCCCCTCATCTCGCATCTGTCCCCTGTTCTACACTATATCTGGTCCTGTGTTCATGCCGAATGGATGCGGGGGGAGCGCTACTATCATTAGCCGTGGCGCATCTGTTTAACAAAGCCGGCGATATAGCGGCACGTAGCTTTTGATGACTTCTGCCCGATCCCCACAGGAGCTCATTAAATCAGCCAGCTAGGCAGGACCACCCCACCCCCTACTACAACTGCCGCGATGCTACACCCGCTACACGAAACAGAGGGGGTTGAGAGAACGAGAGTGAGGTATATGGCAGACCGAGGTGGGAGAGGGAGGAGTTAAGAAGCAAGAGTGTGATATATAGATAGATGTGCAACAAAGTGTGGGGGAGGGGTGAAGGGGGAAAGGGAGAAGGGAAAAAATGAGGAGGGTGAGGCAGAGGAATGTAGAGAAGGAGACAAAGGAATGCCGGATGACAGGTAAACAATAAGTGAGGAAGGTAGCCGGTGTGGACAATCAGATTTCTGCAATTAGCTGGAATGTATATTGACATTATCTGTGTAAGAATAGGCAGCTGTTTCCATGTGTTATCATGCGTGTTAGGTACATTTAGAGCTGACATCTGTGTCAGAGGGTCAGCACCCTGTGAAATAGCATTACTACAGTACGCTTAGAAAACAAATTCTGTTTCATACACTACACTAGATTCACCTGCCACCATCTGTCTCTCTACAACACATTATCTTGTTGTCTTTTGCTATCCCTTTGTCTCGCTCTCTCTCAATCCCAACTAGCACGCAAACACACACAGATTTGTACATATGCATACAGTCACAAGCATGCAGGCACACGCACACATGCAGACATCCACGCACGGGCGCACACTTGCACACATACACATGCATATATGCATGCACGCGCGCACTGGTAATAATATCGCAATCTTGTCTGTGGTCATAAATCTTCGCTGGTCCTGTCCCATGGTATCTGAGGCAGGGTGAAAAGGTTCCATGCTACTCAGGATTTGCCAATAAGAGGACTAAGGAGAATGAATGTTCTCTCACTAATTAAACACTGGAGTCTGCAGGGACTCGACTCCGCCTGCAGCCACAGCCATGCTCTCTTCTCCTCACACCACCCCGTAGTGTTGGCAGGACGTTCACGAACGCACACGCTCGCGTGCACACACACACATGTAAATATATACATATATATACACACGGCTGTCAACAGAACTGATACAAATTCCATCAGTTCCTGATTAAACTTCCTGCACATACGAGCACAACAGAGCTGCGGTTACAGTAAAGCTACCAGGGGCAAGTCTAGTTAACGTACATAAAACATTTATTTATTTATTTTTCGTGGTCTGGTGCTTTGTTATGGGTTATTAGCCAATTAGTGGAAATAAATAAGTGGAAGTTGTTTCGAACTAATGCTGTCAAACACTATATTAGCTATAAAAGCACCAGCTGGACTTCAAATTGGACTCTCAACACCAAAAAACAGACAACTGAACGGTGTGGGCCTACTGTCCACACCGAAAAGAACTGAGCTGTCATTGTTTTCAGTCATAAATTGATTAAGAACAGTTGAATGGATAGTGAACGGTGTGTACTCTGAACCTTGCTTGGGCAATGATTCCTACCTCTGAAACGTCACAAGTTTGATCCAAATCCCACCAATAAGGGAACTTTGACAAAGTGAGCTTTGTTATTCCCCCTCAAAAAAAACATTTGGGACACACAAGAGACACTAGGGACGCTCTAGGGACAGGGCTGATGTCCCATTGCTTGTCTGACATTCCTGGAGATGTGCCATATGGTATCCACCAGCTGAACATCATGCAATGTTCACTAAACAGAATGCATCATTTGAAACATGCTGGGTGTGGAAATGGAATTCAAGTTTCCTTCCTGTCAGTGCTGTGTAAAACACGTTGAGGTGGGAACTGGGAACAGTGACGTTTGGACAGAATACCATAGGGTGCGATATCAGCGAAGCAAGAAGTGTGACTGTATTGTCAGGAAAGGAAGAAGACTGTGTCCTCTCTCTCTCTCTCTCTCTCTCCCCGTCTCTCTCTCTTGCTCACTCTCTATTTCTGTCTCACCCACTAACACATGTAAGCCTATTTTAAGCATCATTTATACTTAATAAAATATCAGATCTACAAGCTCACAATGAGTGCATCCACGATAGATGTGCTATTTTTGGCACGCAACTCATCGTGCAATGCACGCACATACCCACAGACACACTCACCATGAGTATTTGCCAAATGATTTATTGCTACACAGTGAATTTCAACCACAACTCAAACAGTGTGCAAATTATGAAGCCTCGTAAAAACGACTATGATCGAGGCTATTTTTCCAGACACCAGCCAGCGTTGCCCTCTTTGGAAGCGGAAAATTTGCAAAATGGTTCTCTACGACTCACCAGACAGTCTGCTCTCCTTTCAGGACTAGCTGTCTGACGCTGTTCTTTCAGAACCATGTGAGCCCAGGCAGAGTGGTCTTTTTCCCGTTGTGCCGTTGAAAAGGTGAGAGGCGGCTGGCTGAATGTTGCCTGCCGCTGACTGCTGTGCCATCTGAAAGGCCCCGAGGGGAACGCTGCTGCTGCTCGTCAGTCCGTTGTTTTTCTTTCCACGTCATTATTCACCACATACTTTGGCAAACTATGTAAATATTTCTTCAGTCTGGAATGCCTCTGCACCCAGAGAATGGGTGTGCTAGCTTACGCTCGGTTCCACAGCCTAATTATACAGTATGTCAGCTTTCCTAGAACCAGAGTGTCACTCATACTTTAATCCAGTCAGTGGTTTTCAAACGTTTTCCACCCAAGGCACAGCAAAGGGCAAGTCAAAATCTCAAGGCACACCTTTATTCATATCCATGCAAATTAAAGTTTTATTTTGCATGGATATGAATAAAGGTGTGCCTTGAAACATTTAAAATATAGTTGTATATACTGTAAAAAATAATGTGTGGTTGTCACAAAATCCCAAGGAAGCCCTGGAATTGTCTCACCAGTGTACCTTGGCACACCGTTTGAGAACTACTGCTCTAATCAATGATGCTGTCTGTACAACCGTTTATTCACTATTTCGTGTCACTCATGGACAAATCAGAGCGTGTGAGTCTAAGCCAGCTCAGCGGATGGTAAAACCTTTCAGCAGAGATTTAAGGCACAAAACAGAAATTCCCCCCCAAATCCACCATTCTACAGTAATCTTCATGCTACTAGAAAAGGGCTAGGATTCTCAGTTCTATTATAACTATTATAATTCCAACAGACAGAAATGGCTGCCATACTTTATAGTGAAGTATGGCAGCTTTAGTTTTTCTGTTGTACTTTGACAGTATCTGCATGTCTTAAAGGACGACTTCACAGATTTTCAACCTATCTTCATAATTGGTCCTCACTAATACTCATGATAAAATGGTAACATTTTTTTCTACTCGGTCTGTGTTTCAAGACCGGCTGTGAGGGCTGTGGACAGTTCAGAGTCCCGTCTACCAGTGACATCATCAATGGGGAATCCAAGCTAATAGAAACTGCAGGCTTTCTATTCCTGGAAAGTTGCAATGCAATAAAAGAAGCCATTGTTCTCGTGTTAATACAAATCTAAATACAAAATATGAAATCTTGTTGGAAAAAAAAATCATGCCTAATGATGATGTCACTGGTAGACGGGTTTCTGGACTGTCCACAGCCCTCCTATGAGACACAGACCAAGTAGAATTTTTTTTTACCATTTTATCATGAGTATTAGTGAGGACCAATTATATGAAGATAGGTTGAAAATCGGTGAAGTCGTCCTTTAAGTAAAACTACCTGAGAGCAATGTCACAGTACCCCTATAAAAAAGTTACAGTCTATCTTCTAGACAAGAGTCGATCTCATCAAAGTAATTCCAAATCTGTCCATCACTTCAAGCTAACCATAAACAGTTACACCCACATTCATGCTGTAGATTAAGTGGGCAGACATCAGACTGAACTCAAGAAAGCAACATTGGATTGAATGTATTGAAACTGTACATCCTGTACACACGTTTCAAGATGAATGCCTATGGCTGACACACAGAGAAGAGAAATACATAATAGAGAGAGATAGACAGACAGACAGAAGAGGTTGTTGCTGCATGAATTTGTTCAAATCATGTACACTGTGTGTTTTGCAGATCTCTACAAACAAAAGAAAAAGAGAGGGGGGAAATGTTCTTGTCAGTGTCATCGTCCAAACATTAAAATAAGTAAGTTGTACAAAAACTCCTCAAAGATACAAAATAAACAATAGATAGATGGTAGGGCTGAGCAATATATCAATATTATACAGATATTGTGATATGAGACTAGATATCAAATGGGATTTTAGATAACGTAAGCTTGTGATGAAGTGTTGTCTTTTCCTGGTTTTAATCACCTGTGTCTTATTTTATCCTATAAAAAAATCTAAATTCAATGATAGTGAAAATATCAATCTACAAGCTCACAACTTGTTGCTCTGTGACGCATTGCGAGCTTGTAGATCTGCTATTTCCGCTATTTTGGATTATTTTTTTTGCTAAAAAAAAAGTAAACTGTATATTATTGTCACATTATCGATATCAAGGTGTTTGGTCAAACATAGTGATATTTAATTTTTATATGTCCCTATTGCCCAGTCCTAATAGATAGATCGATACAGATTGAGAGATGGAGAAATAGATAGCTTTAGGTCCTAATTAACTACTGCATGGTGGTGAGCCAAGAATGGCCTGAACAAAACCCTCTCTGTACTCGTGGGCCATTGAGGCGAGTCTCTCTTGGAACACGCTATACCCTGCTAGAATAATGGGCCACTTTAGAGGCCTCCAAGTTAGTTCACAGGATCCAGAGCTGGGAAACCGCTAGTGCAGGGTTCATGGGAGGAGGGGCCTCTTAATTGTTTCCTCTGTTTTTGTTTGTGTATCTCTCTCCCCATCCCTCTCTCTCTCGCTCTCTCTCTCTCTTTCTCTCCCTCTCTCTCCCTCGCTCCTCTCTTAAGGGTCTGAATAGGGGGCTGACAAACAGGCAACTGAAGGGGATATTGTTGTGTGTGTTCCGCTAGACGAAGACTGTATGGTCCATCAGCTGGGCTCAGCAAGTCGCGATTGGCTGAGCAACGGGAAGCACAGCACAGGCAAAGTTAGGATTGGCTGGAGTCTGTATAGTGGGAGGGCCGAGGGGCGGCAGGAGTTTTAGGGGGAAACAAGGGGAGGGGGAGGGAGGGAGGGGGAGAGAGAGAGAGAGAGAGAGAGAGAGAGAGAGAGAGAGAGAGAGAGAGAGAGAGAGAGAGAAGGGGGTAGGGGGTATTCCGGAAGGGGAGAAGGGACAAGGACGCATGGGGTGTCGAGGTTACTCTTCAGGGTGTGGGCATTGTGTTGGGCACTGAAGTTCTCATGCATGCCCCCTTTTGGTTCCTGGAGTGCCTAAAAAAAGTGATGGAGCTCTCCACGATTAAGCGGACAAGTGGCAGCTCGGCCCCGCGCTCCCACAGCTCTGGCTATTTACATACTGAAGGGGAACATTAATGCTCACCGATCCCCCCAGAGCTGAACAAAGAAGCACACAAACCTGCCTCAGAGGCCCATTACGGACCTAAATTGAGGATTTGGGGGAAAAGTAAAAAGGGGAGGCAGGGAGGGATGGGCAAGGAGGGCAGCGGGTAAGGAGGGCAACAGCAATGCGCTCCCTAGCAGTTTAAACCTTAGTTGATGAAGGCTTGGAACTCCACCGCATCCCTCAGAACTCATTATTCCCTTGTGTCGGCTCTTGATGCCTATTTGGATAGAGGCTAGTTGTGTTATTTAGATGTTGTTTACGTGTTCACAGATGCAAAAATAGAATTACATGCATAGCTGTATATTTGTTTCTCACAATATGAAGAAAAGAATCTCCTACAGCTACAGTTGTGTGTCCTCATCTCATCCGTCTGTCTATTCACCATATTCCTCTCTTTTCTGATTCCCTGATCCAGCCATTAGCCTCAATATAGAACATCCATAAAAGCTCTGCCTTATCCAAAGGGGATTAAAAAAGAAAATAAGTAGTAAAGCCTTCTGATTGTGCTTTATTATTTCTTTTTCGCTTTTTTTTTTACGAATTCCTTTTCAAGTGCTGATTACAATAACGACAATACTGTGAATATTATGTAATAATATACATACAGTTATGCATACAGTGGTATGTCACTGTGTACTGTGATGTTCAAAGTTGGAAAAAAAATACTCCAAAAGCAATATTAAAGTGTATAACTTTAAGAGGTGCAACAGATAATGAATTGTTGCGACACACTGTGAGCTTGTAGATATTTATAGTTATTTTCACAATTTCCGTGTGACACTTGAAATATAAAATATGGCTTAAGTGGTTAATCAGACAAATCAAATATGTTTTTGACTCAATTCCTTGATAAATAATTCAAATGTATTTTTTTATATAAAAAAACATCCATAGAATAATCCCTAAGAATTATTGATAGTTGCAGCCCTAGTAAATATAGTAAAAGGTGGTGCCAGTTTTGAAATGTGAGTTGCAGAAACAGTCCTGATGACCGACACCAATCTATCATGTCACTTTTTGGGACAACTACACACATGAGCTCTTCCAATTGTGTTTTGTTTTTTTGTGATTTCTCAATACGCTTTAATTATTCTTCTTTTGTTGTCCCACAATGGGCGATTGTTCTCAATTCCATGAACACTGGTGCCAAGGGTGGGAAACAAAACAAGCACACCCCCACCCATCCCCACCCTGCTTCACTCACCATTACGAGGGCCCATTCGAGCCCCCTTACCCAGCCCCCCACCCCGGTGACCTGAATTCCAACGTAGCAGGTGCCAAAGGGGGTTGTGGCTGGTTCAGGGTTGTGCTTGGTGCACGGTGGCATCTCAAATGGGTGGGTGTGCTGTGGTGGGAGGCCATCGCCATGCCACAGTAAACACCTCTGACCCCTCACCCCACTGCGACTACCTGCCATGGACCATGCAAATGTAAGGAGTGCATACTGTATGGTATGTATGTAAAGTAATAAAAACTTACTGTAGGTTAACATTCCACACAAACTAAGGTTCATAATGTAGGCCCTACACATGGGAGAAGAACGCAAAGGATGTTCTCCGTGCACTGTAGTTTCAGTACAGAGGCAACCATGGTAACACGTTAACCACGTAAACCCTAGGTTCAGAAGCTCCTATTTATGTAGTGTGAGGCAGCTTAACGTACAAGTACACCCCCTGGACATGATGCTAGTATGTTACAGGGGCCTAACTGTACCCCCAATCCAACCCTTGATGCTGAGCGCCAAGCAGGGAGGCATTGGGTACCATTTATATAGTATTATTTAGTATGACTCAGACGGAATTGAACACTGACTTTCCAGTCTCAGGGCGGACACTCTATAACCACAAGGCCACTGAGCTGGTTCCCAAGCTTGTAGATCTGCTCATTTGTTCGTATGTTCGCCTGTTATGACACGCCCAGATTTGGGGTGCTAGCGTTCATTGGGTTAACTTTGTTGCAAATGTCTTCTGTTCATTAACTTTATCTAGTTATCAGCGAACTAGATGTGGAACACTTGCGATGACAACTACAGATGACAACCAGCAGCGAAGTCCTGGCAGGATCATTTACCCTCACAGTCCACAAATTCCACTTTCCTTTTCAGAATCACTTTAAGTCATACTTTAATTACCTCTGTATATTTACTGCACTTGCCGATTAGCCATCTGAGCTTCAGAGCTTGATTCATGATTTGAGGTGAAAATCACATCAAATGTGACAGATGGAAAGTTGCTTTGCCACCTGGGTTTGAACGGCGTTCTCCTGCGATGGGAAACCAATCATCTGCTGCTCAGCCAAAGGCAATTGGTCCCGGGCCAAGAGAGATAAAGTATCAGGCTTCTGGGCTCAGGCAGGGCTGCTCTGTTACATATGCACGCCTAGCAATACCTTCTCTATGCCTCTATAGCTCCAGCCCAGAGACAAGTTCATGAATAGCTCATGAAAGATCATACTCAGAACCCACAAAGAACATCTACAGTATGAAGCATTGATTAAGACATTGAAAGCAGTCACCTCGTTGCATCTGTTCCTAATCCTTACACAACTACACAAACTATCAAGATCAAGATCTCTGACAGTAAATAAGCAGAAATTCCCTTTCCATGGCCGGCGAAGATCTGTGGTGCTGCCGCCCAGCAGTTGGCTAGCTGGTGAATGCCTGAGTTTCTGTTCTGGTGCAGTCATACAGAAGTGAACGGAGTCAGGCTCTTTGTTTGGTCAAACCATGGGAAAGGGCTCGCTCTGTTCAGCTATTTGAGAACTTTAATGTTGGTTCTATAGGCAGCGCTAAAAGCGCATGAATCCCTCTCATATGCATCAGATTCACAGTGAGTGAGGAAATTGCTGTGAAGAGGGGCTGAATCAAATTTATCGCCCCCTCCTCCCCCCCCCCCCCCCCCAAAAAAAAGACAGTAAACTAAGCTGACAACATTAACCACTTAAACCCTAAAATTTGCTGTATGACCAATAGCAAGCATAGCTAACATACAAGCTCACACACATCACATTTTTTTTAAATTCATTGTTTTTAATGTAAAATTACACGCCCAACATAGGGAAGCCAAGTTGAACGTTTTTTAGATGAAACGAAAAGCCGATGAGGTGAACAGTGTAACAAATATTTAAATGGATAAAAGAAGACAGAGAGATAGATGAGCGAGACTCGAGTGAGAGAGTAGGCTGGTACAAAGTTTAGGGGAACTGGATGGCACTTTGGCAGCATCAACGTGTTCCCAGGAGGATTACTCAAGCACTGGATGCCACCAAGTGCCAGCGAGACCACAGAGGATCTCTGTGAATGGAGTCGCATTCACACGCGTGCACATGCAATACACAAGCACCTCTGTGGATCTTTCCCTGCCTCCCTCACTTTCACTTGTTTCCTCTTCATCTCTTTCATCCTGTTGCACTGTCCCCCTCTCTCCCACCTAGGCCATCTCTCTCTCTCTTATCAATGAGTGGAGGGGTTGGACTAGGCCAGCTGCTGACAGGTAACAGATGCTCTGCGTTCAGGCTCCTGGCAGCGGCATCTTAGCACCTTGCAGGCAGAGCTCCCAGAACACAAGAGAAAACGCCCAGCAGGACACACAACCACCCTGCTCACCCTCTCCACCCCCTCTCCATTTATCTCTTCTCAAATGAAGGGGGGGAAAAACCTCTCTCCACCCCCTCACCCTCTCTCTTTTCTCTCTCTCTCTTTCACTCATGCACATTGTCACCCTATCTCTCTCTCTCCCAATTTGAAATTTCAATGCATGTCTGACAGAAACTGGACGGTTTTCCCCTGCCTGCCAGCACTGTATTCAGGATTCCTTTTTTCTTCTCAGGAAATAAAAACGGATTGAGGAACATCATGAAGCACTGCACACAGCAAACATCTTCAGTGTTCATTTAATTTTAAAGTGCACTGTACATGTAACATGGGGCCCTATTTGGAATTGTCCCAATTTTCTGTCTATTATGGCAAATTGTACTTTTTTTTTGCCATGAAACAAGACTATCCTTTGTGGTCCAATACAATGCAGATTGTGGATACCTTCTAGCTCAATTAAATTCATTTCTACGCTTGCTCCAGAATTAATGTTTTCCATTTCATTGATTCATTATGGTTTACTGTGGTGATCTGTCACCTGCCCTACTATTCTCAATCATCAATAAATTAATATACTGTTGATGCTGACTGCCTCTTTACTGAAGATAGGCCAAAACAACTTCAGAATTGATCACATATCCAAAATGTGTCACCCAATACCTGGTATCCATAATAACGAACAATCAATCAAGAACCTGTAAGATTGTATGTCTATTGATCATTTCGGCCAGCTATTTGATATTCCAGTCCACATTCTTAATCCCTGGCTTGGATGTCTCAACATTCTCCCTCCCCCACTATGTGTGCCCTTCCCCAGTAGCAAACCCTGTGGCCAATATTAAACAGCCCCCCCCCCACACAGAGACACACACACACACACACACACACACACACACGCACACACAAAAGAGAACAAATACATCCAAACATACACTTTCTCAGCCCTGAGTGATGTCTACCCTAATTAAATTAACATGTCTTCACAGATGTTTAAGACAACAGATTCTGAGAAATATGTGTTTGGCTCGCTCCACTTCCAGCTTCAGCTCAGCTATGCTCCGGGCTTTAACAAGACCCTGTGTGTGTGTGTGTGTGTGTGTGTGTGTGTGTGTGTGTGTGTGTGTGTGTGTGTGTGTGTGTGTGTGTGTGTGTGTGTGTGTGTGTGTGTGTGTGTGTGTGTGTTATAATATCGATGTACCTTGAAATGGCTACACCCCTCATCCATCTGTGAAGTATTCTTTTCATTCACAGATGTATAATTATTGTTAATGCATTTTTTACTTGAAGTATTATTTATTGCTAATAGTTCTGACAGAGCTTCTCAAACTCGTTTCCTTCAAGGCAAAGAATGCACAGGCATAATGAAGTACAGTGTGTACGTCAATACCATTTCAGTAACAAATAGCTACATAATGAATCTAAACACAATACCATTGATATGGCCATTGATTTACATCAGTCGTTATGGCTGCAGTACACTAAATGCAATCCTTCACATACACACACACACATACAAGCACATACATTAAATTGCTCGTTGTGCATTTGAGCATACAACAAGCTTGCCTTAAATGTCTGCTGTGTAGTCATTCATGAGTCATAGAGAATGCCACAGTATAGAAGTCTGGAGAGTATGCCTCGGGGCGAAGGACAAAACATATTAGCTGCCTGGACACGTTCCCTTTCAGAGTGTCTCACCCATAATAACACTGAGGTCCAGCGCTTCATCAGTCCACATACTGTGTAGCCACCCTGATTTTTTTTTTATCCCTGCCAACTACTGCAGTGACATATCAATTAAATATTCATCAGGATCTACCGTTATCTCTCATAAGACCAGAATAGCTGACAAGTGTCAAGTCCTCTCTAGGTTTTCACTCAAAATGTTTTGACCATCACTCAAAATGTTGGTCCTGGAAGCATCTTCAGACAAAGCCTTCACAAGTGCACAAATGACAATTCAAGAGCAAAGAGCAATGTTGGCGGCAGAGTGAGAGTTCGTCTCCATGGTGACAATAATGATGGAGGTGTGTGTGTGTGTGTGTGTGTGTGTGTGTGTGTGTGTGTGTGTGTGTGTGTGTGTGTGTGTGTGTGTGTGTGTGTGTGTGTGTGTGTGTGTGTGTGTGTTGATGGAAGAGTCTTAGGCTAAGGGAGGTAATAGGCTTCAGTGATTGGTTCAAGAGGTGGGTGGTGATAGCAAGTTAATTGGCGTTCACTTTATATATTTTCCAAAAAGCAATTTGGGTCTCTGTGCCGAAATAAAACATCGTGATAAAAAAAAATGGTTCCATTTATCCATTTGATTATTTCCTAGGAATTAGGGCTGATTGCAGATTATTATTATTTTTACACCTGTTTAGGCTATTTCTAAATAGGAATCCTCCCTAAACGGAACAAGAGATTAAAACACATACTAAAATCACAAACTTTTGTGCAGGGCTTAACATAAAATCAACTTCCTTTTATTTGATAGTAGATAAAGAACGCATGCGTGTATTCTATTAAATACACAGGAGTCAGGACCCCAATGGAAACGAGCCCTAGTGCTTTCTTATGGGTGTAATCCTTTTAGAATCCTTTTGTATAGAACTGTAATGTCTGTGCTTTTTTTTTTGCAGACTGTTATTAAAGTATTCAATCAACCAATCAACTCTCTGACGCGCAATTGAGCCACGGTGCCGTTTGGAAAGGGTTACTTAGTTGGAGACGAATGACCCAATTGTACAATATTTAAAATCAGCTACGAGATGGTTTAGATCGAAGGATATCCTATTGCAACCTTTTGCAGATATACAGTTGCAATAGGTCAATTACAACTGCAGTTGCATTTCTACAGTTAAGGAGCATACTTGAATTTGATGTGATTTTAAATGGCATAGTCTAGAGAACTGGTATAGCATCCTTCTAGAGGAAATTTAATTATTTGCCTCTAATAGTTACAAATATACATACAAAGCCTTGCTGAGGAAGATGTGAGCACATGCACGTTTAATTTTAACGCACGTAAACCAACCCAGCGCAGTCTGCATTGATGGTGGTTTTATTCCAGGAAAGCAGGTTCCCCATTATAGCCTATGGCTCAGTCTGGGTGCGTGTGAATATTTTGCAAAGTTCAGTAACTCAAAAGTTGACACCTAATATGCGCAAAATGTGATTGTAATATGCTTTTCATATTACGATGCTGCATCCAATTAAGGCATATTAGTTACACCCTTGTGTGTAATAGGCTACAGCCTTGTAGTGTTGTGATGACAAACTCCCAAAATGTTCACAGGGCTATTAAATGTTGCTGTTGTTGATTGATGCTCTTTTTTTTATGTCTTCGATTGCCCATGTGAACTTTGTCATGCAACATACCCATGATGAGCTAAATAAAAACAGAGCATCATCTCACCTTTTGTGGACAACCACGTCGTTCTATCGGGTGAAATAAGTTTTGGTGTTGTGCCCCTGCAGGGTCTTGTGGACATCCGCGTCTGAGATGGATCGCCCACCTATTAGCTGCACTCAGCGGTCCAGAGCAGGAGCAGTGTATCCAGTGGATCTCTGTCACCAGTGGATCTCTGTCACAGTAATCCGTGGAGCTCCTCCGCGCTCAACAATCCCAGTGAATGAGCTCTACCTCACTTCGCCTCCTTCGCACACTTCGCACTCACTCCCCCACCGCCGCCGCCGCCCCCCCACTTTCACCCGTTTCCTCCCCTTTGTCTATTCTGCTTTCAGTGCTTTGGAATGCCAATTCCCCGTTGGTTGAAGATAACCCAACGCCCCCCTTGACGCGGTTATAATTTCTTTTTTTTAACACCCATACAAGCCTGTCTTCATATAGCCTCTAAACACAGTGGTTCTCAACCTGTGGTTCAGGACCCCCAGGGGGGGTACCCTCATGATTTTGATAATTTAAGGATTTTGAATACCTCGAAAATTGTCAAATAACATAAGAAAGAGGCAAACATTTTGAAAATAGCTGATCTACAAGCTCACAATGCCTCACAACACAATATTTATCTAACCGAGTCAAACAAAATGTAATACCTCAACTCCTACAATTCCAAGTGCTTGTGAGGGTGGGGGGTCCCCAGCTCAAATATGATTATTTTGGGGGGTCCCCAGTTCAAGTATGATTATTTTGAGGGGTCCCCAGTTCAAATATGATTATTTTGGGGGGTCCCCAGTTCATATGACAATTTTGGGGGGTCGCGGCTTGAAAAGGTTGAGAACCACTGGCTTAAACGATTTATGAGCCTTTTCACACGAGACTGTTCCCAACTTCCCATCAGGCGGGCTATAGCCCTCAGTTGAAACCTGGCTGCGAATCAATGAGAATATATAGTTTTGATGGAAGCTTTACTTAGTTTGTGTCTCAAAAAGAGCTGCCATCCAAAAATATGGCCTCCGTTAAGTGGGCACCCCATATGATCAAAACACGAATAAGAATAGTGTCATTCTTTAGTGCTGGATAACGTTTGTGCCGGTATCATATATTTTAAATTATATGTTTGTGACCTTTGCACCCCACATTTAGTGACTAAAAATTTTACCAAAATGGTCTCATTCTTTTGAGCCTTTTCTCTTCTAATTTGTGCCGTTGAAATCAACAATTTTGCTATTTTAATTTTTTAAATCTCAATATTTGTTTATATTAAACATGAGGTATTTAATGAGTGACGTCATTATCTGCCCCACCACAGTCCAAATCGCTTCATGGTACTGTGGTACTGTTTCTGTGCTATTAGTTTTAAAAAATTGGTGAGTTTTTTGATGATGATGATCAGTGTGAGTGTTATCACCCTTTGTGATAACACACTTTTCAGTGAGGTACCTCAGTAGGTGCCTCACTGAAAAAGCACAAACTTGATGAAGATGTGCGTTCACATCTAAACGTTGTCCCTTTGTACTCTGCACCTTTATAAAAGGCAGTTAATATAGGCCCTATCCGATTTTCTCCAGTGCCTCCTTCTCTTACCATGTTGACCACTTTTGATTGATTGAATATTTTATTAGGCAAAAAAATTAAAACAGCACAGTTACATTTAAAATACTTTGTCTAACAGGTCCGTTCATAAAAGTCCTTGTGGACTTGTTTCCAATGAGGGCCTTGGTATTCAATTCATAGGCATATATAGTGGCACCACAGTTCAAATATCATTACAAAATAAACAGCAAAAAAAAAAACACTATGTACAACAAAAAAAAAAGAGGGGGAAAAAAAAAGTACAAGAACGGGGGGGGGGGGGGGGGGTCTGCTGTCTAACGGGAAAATGGTACTACCTCCTCCTTTGGCCTCCTGAAAGGTGATTTTTTAAGGCTCTTTTAAATTAGCCCAGCGAACTGCATTTTTTGAGGGATGGAGTTAGACTATTCCAATCCTGGGTGGCAGTGCTGTAGAAGGAGAATTTGCCCATGTTTGATTTATGGGTGGGTGGTACCAAATTGTTGTGTCTTACTCCTGTGAGTTACTGTACCGGCTGCCGAGACTAACCGTGTTGATGTGCGGTGGAACCCTTCTACACCTTCCACCTTCTACAACCAGTTTGATGTCAACCCCACCCACAACAACCACCTGGGGTCAGCATCACCTGAGCAGACCAACAGCACCAATACCAAGCAGCCAGTGGCTGTACTACCAGAGGAGGCCAGCCATCTCAGAGGACGACGCATGCAAAGCCTTCAAGTGTGTGAATACTTGTAAGGCTGTGGGCCCAGATGGGATCCCAGGTCGTGTCCTAAAAGCATGCGCGGACCAGCTGGCGAGATTATTTTGCTGGTCCCTTGAGGATTGCTTGAAATATGCTAGTGGTCCAGATCTCCAAAAAGGTTGAGAAACGCTGATCTATTCCCAGTGGTGGAAAAAGCACACCATTTTTTACTTAAGTAAAAGTATCAATACTGCAATGTAGAAATACTCTGTTACAAGTAAAAGTCCGGAATTCAAAATTTACTTGAGTAGGAGCACAAAAGTATTGGCATCAAAATGTAGTTAAAGTACCAAAAGTACTCATTATGCAGAATGTCCCATTTCAAGTTTTCAAATGTATACAAATCTTTTGAAAATAGCAGATCTACAAGCTCACACTGCATCGCATCGCGACGCATTGTGAGCTTGTAGATTTGCTATTTTCAAATGGCCGAAATGTATATAGGGCTGAAGTGGTAAGTTTTGTAATAATAATCAAAATCTACAAAGTAACTAGTAACTAAAGTTTTCAAATATATATTTTTTTTCAGTGGAGTAAAAGTACAATATTTGGATCCGAGGTGTAATGGACTATAGAAGTAAAAGTATTGGAAAGTACAAATACCTCAAAATTTTACTTAAGTACAGTACTTAAGTAAATGTACTTATTACTTTCCACCACTGTCTATTCCTATCCCACGGTTACCATTTATTCTGTTCTCTTACTTTATCCAACCTTTTCTGTGGAACACACTACTACTGTACCTATTACACTCCCTACACTCCCGTTTCTGTGGAATTTCTTAACCTCTGACTTCCCATTAACTGACATTGATGCCATATCTTAGGTCACCACTCACCAGGTAATTTAGTGTACTATTTTTCTCAACTAATAATAATAGTAAATGCAGTTTATATAGCACTTTTATAGATACTCAAAGTCGCTTTTTAAAACAAAACCAAAACTGGTGGCCCATGGGATGATTACAGGTGGTTCATGCCAGTCTCTTCTTGGCTATTGGTGGACAGGGACAGAGTCTCATCATTTTCTGTCTCCATCTTGCGCACGCACACACACACACACACACACACACACACACACACACACACACACACACACACACACACACACACACACACACAATGACGGGTCTGAACACTATAATTACAGATGAACGGACGGACAATAGCCTAATAATTTCACAGAGGTCCTAAAAATGAAAATATAAAATTATTAGCCTATTGTCCGTCCGTTTCTCTGTGATTTTATAATTGCCCGCAGAGAATGTTATGGAGAAAAAGGAGTGAAATGTAGCTAATATCTACACAATATGATATCATAAGAGTTATAGGGCTACTATAACATACTCTAACAAGGTAAAACAAAATACATATTTTAAGTTCAGCTGATGTACTATTATTGGAGGGAGGAGCACACTTATGCTGTCTTAAAATGCATCAAAATGTTGCAAAATATTGAACTTACTTCCTCTGAATGTATTGGTCAAATTGAGCACACATTTCACATATCTACACAATAGACAATAATTTACAATAATAAACAGTGTTTAGTTTTTTTAATACATTTTTCATTCATCATATCACAACAGCAATACAACAAGATCTTACAGTAGGCTATAGAAGAGAAATCTGATGTGCAGTAATATCTAGCCCTTTTTTTGCCATGCATGGCTGCCTGCCAATACCACTACTGTGTGGTCCTATTGAAGAGTGTGGGTGTCCTGCTTTTGTATTCCGTATGCGCTGATGACTAACTAATCAGTTCTGTGACTTTGAGGATTTGCAATCACATTTTTGAGAACATCACAGCACAGAGACAGCACAAATTACCTCCTAATTGCATCAGGCACCTGTCACATTTGACAATATTGACCATCACATTTTATTACAGATTGGAACTTTTAATTGGCATTAAAGGAACTGCAGTTTGTAGCCTAAATGTTAATGATAAATCCTTCATGTGCATAACCGCTAGACACAGAAGTTTCTGTGCTTGAACCATACTATTCACCTTATAGAGCTATGCTTCCTTTAGGTAATATTATTGAAACACTTCTTACATTTTCATTGTAATGCAGATGATACTACTCAATTATATTTATCAATGAAACTAGATGAAACCAATCAGTTAACTAACCTTTAAGCATGTCTTAAGGATATAAACATGTGGATTACCTGCTATTACAATTTACAATTATAACTTAGGCTTTTAGCAGACACTCTTATCCAGAGCGACTTACAAGTGCGAGATCGGAGTATAGGCCTAAGCAGAGTAAGCATGAACTCAGGTCAACAAACAACAATGTAAATAGTCACATAAGTAGAGTGCAAGGAGAACAATGTACAGAGGTGCCTCAAAGAAAAAGGATACCAGGTAAACAATGAACCTAGCATCTGTCCAAACGACATGCTATCTACGGTAAATAACATTCTTAACATTTGTGGTCAAGAAAACAAATCTAAGTAACGAAAACACTACTACTAAACTAAAACAAAGCTGATGTTATTGTGCTTGGAGCTAAACAAACAGCTTAGAAACACATTCTCACATTCCTTCTCTGGGTAGTATTACCTAGGCCTCAGAGGAAGAAATTATATGGCTGCTTATATCTAACCTTTATATTTTAGAATTTGACCATCACTTATAATACTTCTACAATACATTATGATATTTGGCAGCTTGTAAAAGCCTAGATGTCTCCACTAGGCCTAATAGCTATTGTTTTGGTACAGTTTGTCCTTGAAGCAGCTACAGTATAGCTGTATGATCTCTGCCCTGTGCTTTTGGCTTAACTACCGTACCACTGACATGAGTGTTATCGTACTTCTCCCCATGATATCATGTACAGAACATAAAGCATAATCATCACCACCTAGAATATTGTCTCGACTCCTATGTGCCTCATCGATTGCTGATTGATCCAGAATTCCACGACACCTCCAAAGACACCGTAACAAATCTGCTAAATTCAGACAAAACTGATGTTATTGTGCTTGGTGCTAAACAAACACATTAGAAACACATTATACAATGACATTCCTACTCTGGGCAGCATTACCCAGGCCTCCAACGACACCGTAACAAGATGTCCTTGTTGCAATCAAGTCTGTAAAGATTCTCCAGCTGGTCCAGAATGCTGCTGTGCATGTACAGACAAGAACTAGGAAAATCCTATATATTTGCCTTGGACTAGCCTGCTATAGACTCATGCCTGGAGGTCTCCAGTGTGTGTGCACACATGCATGCGCTTCATAGGTGGTGCACAGTCTGTGTGTGTGTGTGTGTGTGTGTGTGTGCGTGCGTGCGTGCGTGCGTGCGTGCGTGCGTGCGTGCGTGTGCGTGTGCGTGTGCGTGTGCGTGTGCGTCTCTGTCTCTGTCTCTGTCTCTGTCTCTATCAGTGTGTCCAGTCATAGTTGTGCGGGATATGATGACATGTTTATTATGTTGGTGTTAAGTGGGCTTTAGCTTAATGGTTTCTCTGTCCCATGGAAGTGCACACGTGCATGCATCATACAGTAGGTGCCGTGGTCTCTCTGTGTGTCTGTCAGTCATGGAATACTCCAAGAAATACTCGACATAAACAACTCGCGGAAGTGACACATCCCATTTGCCTGAGAGGGACAACTAAAGAGTTGAGAAGTTGAAAGTTTGATGATAAATAAACAAACAAACTCACTTGACCTTCAACCACACATTGGCCTTCCTTGTCTGTGTTGTCTGCGATGTCCCCAGTCTTGGGTCGTGTTGGTCCTTGTCTACTCCTTTCAAGAAGCATTTTAAGTATTCCCCTTGGGTCCATCTATATGCTGTGGCATGTTTGACTCGTTTGACAGGCTGTACATCATTGAAGGACATTCAGATACTTCAACGTTCATAGCTCAAACCTGCTGGGCTATGTCATCATGCTATTCATCTTTGGTATTCTTTACATATTTTTACTCTGGGTTTCCTCTTCAGCAGTCTTGGGTCATGTTAGTCCTTGTCTACCCCATTCAAAAAGCATGCTATATGCAGTGGTGTAAAGTAACTAAGTACATTTACTCAAGTACTGTACTTAAGTACATTTTTTAGGTATTTTTTACTTTACTGGAGTATTTACAATTTAAAAATAATTTTACTTCTACTCCACTACATCTCAGAGGCGAATATTGTACTTTTACTCCACTACAATTATTTGAAAACTTTAGTTGATAGTTACTTTGCAGATATAAATGATTACATTATAAAACATACATGAACCACTTTAGACCTATTTTACCTAGGCTATTTGAAAATAGCCGATCTACAAGCTCACAACGCGTCGCATCGCAACGTGTTGTGAGCTTGTAGATCTGCTATTTTCAAGCATTTTAGTACTTTTACTTTTGGTACTTTAAGTACATTTTGATACCAATACTTTTGTACTTTTACTCAAGTAAATTTAGAATTCTGGACTACTTGGAGTACTTCTACATTGCAGTATTGATACTTTTACTTAAGTAAAACATTTGAGTACTTTTCCCCCCACTGGTTATATGATATGCATGACAAATATTGTCCCTGAGTCTGTCTACATGCTGTTGCATGCTAGTCTGAAACTGCTCAGGCCCTGATGTTACTGTCTGATGGTAAGATACTACTGGAGTGATAAATACCAAGCATGGTACAGTAGTTACCCAAATGTCAGTGGTATCTGGTCTTGTGAACTTGGATTTAAGTCTGACTGTCACAATAACCTGTGACGTGTGATGTGACTTGGACTAAATTAAAAGTAATAGGCCTATTGGTTTAGAGCAGCGTTTTCATATACGCTCTAGAGCCCGACTGGATCAGCAGCCTGCAAAGTGAATTGATCCCAGACTTACAAAGGACCACTGTTGAAAGTTTCTTTTCAGGGGCATTGATAAAATTAAATATATATTTATCAATCTGATAAAGATATATTTCATTTGTATGCATTCACATGCCCCTTATGTCAATCTGATCAAAAGTGCTTGTGCCTCTCAGGCAGTGCAAGTGTCTGATTATTATGTCTACAGTAGTTGGCCTCCTAGCACATGTCAACAATATTAGGTAGTAGGTTAACCTCGGATTGTTCACAGACGGAAGGCGTAAACCCACGCTATGTGTATAAAGCTATGTATCTCTGTTTAAACTTCAGAAGATTATATCTGGAACCTAGCATTTCCGACGCATGTATAAGATCTCTTCTCTGGAATAAACCCAAATATAATTGTTTTACAAGAGGTTTCATCTGTTTATTGATTTAATTAATTTAGATCTGATAGATAGATATGGACCTGATTTCACAAGAGAAAATGTATCTATCAGGGATATTAAGTCCATGTGGAACAGTGTCATTATTTAACATGACCTTGTAGCCCCCATCCAGCTTATCAAAAGCAGTCAAAGTATTTGAAGATTTGCATGTATACAGGGCATTTGAACACTTACTGTACATGGCAAAATAAATCATAGCCATTCAAAATGGAATATGAAAAAAAAAACTGAATAACACATGTTCATCATATGACTCCAGAGATAATGTGTACCAATTTGTATTACAGTATATAATAGGGATGCACAATGTTAACATTTTGTCCAGTATCCGATTATTTGCATGGTCAAATTGACCGATGCCGATATATCATTATAGTTTCCAGTATTGTTTCCTTTACACTTATTATACAGTAACTATGATTCTGGGTGCAGTTACAGAATTCTACCAAACAGAGCATTCTTATTACCTGATGTATTAGGCCTACTGATCCACACATTAGTTCAAACAATGTAAATAGTATTTCTATTTATCGGTTTGATACCGCTATTGCATTCTAAATCTGATTTTACTGATACCAATATATGGCCGATATATCGGTGCATCCCTAGTATATGCTAAATAATGCAAAATTCAGCTAACATTATTTATAATACCAAAATAAATATATAGGGCTACAATATAGCATTAACATTTAGGCAAAGAGAGTGAGAACATTACTGAAACAAAGTACGGTACAAAAGCAACATGGACTATGTAAGGAAAATTGCTTGTATTGAGATCCTTCATCGGCAGGCGGCAGCATTATTCTTTTTATCTACTGAGCTTAATAGACAATGCATTTATATTATCTGTCAAGTGTTTTCAAAAGTATTGTCAAATATTATACATATACACAGGCAGTATGCTGGGTAGAAATCAGGGTAACTGTGATGCACCGTCCTGACCCTGTAATGAAAGGTACATTAACCCTGTTCCTAATGGGATTGGGCCAGTGGCAATGGCCTCATATACGAGCAATCAGAGGATATGAGTTTGTTATTACAATAAAGGAGAGTAATAAAGCTTGCAAGTCTCTGTAAATGCCCCTGGGAGGACTAGAGAGGGGAGGTTCAGTGGGGGAAGGGGTCAGTGCAATATTGAGCTGCATGTTAAACCTGAGATGGAACAGTGACAACAGCATTTAGACCCAATGTGTGTAGGGGAAGGGAATCAATGTTCATTGTGGGGGATGGTGTTGGCCTTTTTTGGTTATTTGTTTCCAGGGGTGGCTGATCTAAGTGGGCTAAAGGGGCTTATCTTTTAGAATAAAGATGATACATCATTATCATTATTATTATTATTATTATTGTTGTTGTTGTTGTTGTTGTTGTTGTTATTATTATTATTATTATTATTATTATTATTATTATTATTATTATTATTATTATTATGAATATCATTATTGTCTCCGCCAGGCCGAAAGGCATGGCGAGAGTATGTTTTACCCCCTGTCCGTCCGTCCGTGTGTCCGTGTGTCCGTGTGTCCGTCCGTCATTCTGTCATTTTGTGTACAGCTAATCTCTGGCACCGTTGGCTTGATCGCAGAGAAACTGTGCACACTAGTGATGTGCAGGTCGGGTTTTTTCATGACCCGACCCGCCCCGCCACGGAACCTAACCCGCCTCAACCCGCCCCGCGAACCCATATATAAATCTATGGCTCAACCCGCCCCGCGACCCGCGGTGAAAAAATAAATAAATCATCATCATAATAGCTCAGATTTATATAGTGCTCTTTTAAGTACCCAAAGTCGCTTTAAATGTCTACAGTAGCACAACATTGTCATGGGCTAAATAAACAAGCATGTTGTTCAAAATAGGGTTATTTTTATTTTATTTTCGTGCATGTGAGAGCGGCTGACCCGCTCACCCGCAGCCCGCACAATTGCCTCTGAAATCCTGACTCGACCACCCGCGCCGCGGGTTGACCCGCGGGACCCGCGGGTTACGGGTCGGCCCGCTCATCACTAGTGCACACACACTCCCTGGATGCCAGAGCAGAACCTCTGCCCCAAATTTTTCACATGGGCCTGTTATAGCGCCACCAGTCCAGGAGGCCGCTTTTTGAAAAACACATTTTTTGACAGTACTCCTACAGATTTTATCCAAACATCACGCAATTCAGTACACAGTATCTCTATAGTCATGTGATCAACACGGATCTGTCCAATTTTCCATATTCTATCCTGATTGGCTAAGGTTGGCTTCCAAAGTTTGCAGGATTGCTCCGTTTTCAACAAAATGCCTCAAATCATGAACGCAGCTTGCGATTTCCGTGAGATTTCACACGCACATTCCCACTAGGCCGAGGAATAAATGCCACTTGAAATGTTTCAAATCAGCCACATGGTGGCGCTGTAAAGGGTCGATTTGTGTTTTTAACTATAGCTGCACCGATCTGCGTGAAACTTTGCACGCATACTCCCTAGAGGCCAAGGAAAAACATCTGCCCTGCTTTTTTCACATTTGCCTTTCGTAGCGCCACCAGGAGGCCGACTTATGTAAAACAAATGTTTCCTTCAGAATTTATCCAAATTTCACGCAAAGCGGTACACATGATCTCTATAGTCATGTGATCAAGATGGATCTGTTTAATTTTTCATATTCCATCCTGATTGGCTAACATTGACATCTAAAGTTTGCAGGAGTGGCCCGTTTTGAACAAAACGCGATTGCGGTGACACTTTGCACGCACATTCGCACTACGTTGAAGAACAAATAACACTCTTTTAACATTTCCCTATTATAGCGCCACCAGGAGGCTGATTTTTGCAACACTTTTCTTTTTTATATTACTCCTACAAATGTTGTCCAATCATGCAAATCGGTACCCATTATCTCTATAGTCAAGTGATCAAGATGGTTCTGACCGATTTTTCATATTCCATCCTGATTGGCAAATTCTGAACATTGCTGCCCCACAATAATATACCTGACCTGGCTCCGAGGAGCACTTTTTCTAGTTATTATTATTATTATTATTAACTAACACAAAATATATATACATTATTTCAGAAGGAGCGAGTGCATTTTACGGCAGCGGAAGCTGCCACGGAACTGCCGGTGGAGGAGCGGCAGCTGCCGGCAGTGACTACCGGCAGCTGCCGCTCTTCTTTTTTTCGCCGATAAAGTATAGTTTTGGACCATGACGGAGGCGCGCCGACTCAGCAGACCTTGAGGCCAAGGAGTCGCGCCCGAGCGCCTCCAGGCGCGAGTGCCCGCGACGACCGGCCGATGGTCTGCTAGTCGACTAAGCGCCTTCCGAGTTATGTACCGATAGGCACAGAATCGTAAATAATATTGGTGGGGACTGCGTTTGCCCCACTGACTGCGTTACGCAGCACACTCCCAAAGCTGGCGCCGCCGGCAGCTCCGCGGCAGCTTCCGCTGCCGGAAAATGCACTCGCTGTCCCTCGATTATTTTCTACAGGCCAAATCTGCTTCCATTCACATAATTGTGGTAAACATGTGACAGGTGTCATCATGGCAGGCCTCCTTGATTTACTCGTCATTTGGGCTAAGCTCATTAATTACTTAAAAGAATATATATTTAAAGGTAGGGTAAGTGATTTTCTTTGGTTAAAATAAGTGTTAAATAGCTCTATATTCTGATAGTACTCATTGCTATAGAGTGTTTGTTCAGTAAAAGGAGTCTCCTTGTCTCTCCAGCTCTTTATTAAACAGAAAATGCATTTTTGTTTCAGTTTCAGTTTCATTTCCAATTTTATCCAATCAGGATAGAGAACTCAATCAGGATATAGATTAAACAAGTGAAATTGGAAGTGATGACACTAAGAAATGAGCAGGCCAAATTGGAACTGGAACACTATAAAAATGAAGCTTAAAGATTTGTACTTTCTCCTGATTGGCTGAGATTTTGACACCTACCGGAAAATGTATTTTCTGTTTATTAAAGAGCTGGAGAGACGGGGAGACTCCTGTTACTGAACAAACGCTCTATAGCAATGATTACTATCAGAATATAGTGCTTTAACCTTTTAACAAAATACTTTTTGTTTTAACCCAAAAATATCACTTACCCTACCCTTAATGTTGTTTATAGCATGTTGTTTAAACAGATGCTAGATTCATTGTTTACCTGGCTGGTATCCTAGTTTCTTTGAGGCACTACATTGTTCTCTCTGCACTCTACTTATTTGTCTATTTACTGTGTTGTTTCATGACTAGGTCATGCTAACTCTGCTTATTCCGATCTCGTACTTGTAAGACGGTCTGGATAAGATTATCTGCAAAATGCCTAAATTGTATTACATTCAGTTATGAAGGTAGAAGGATTCTCAGCAAAACAAGGGTAGGCCTTGTTTTTCACAAAAGAGATATACTTTAAAGTTTACACGTTACTATAAAAAAGTCCTAATTTATTAGTTATGCAGATATTTTCTGTATTTTCTGTAGTGGTCACTGGTCACCAGGGTTTACAGATCCCCTGATGTTCACAATAATCTTCCACAATACAAACTTGTGTGTGCATGTGTGGTCTCTCTCTCTCGCAGTCTCTCAGTCTCTCTCTCTCTCTCAGTCTCTCTATCTCTGTCATTCTCCCCCTCTCTTTCAGTTTGTTCTCAGTAACCAGAATTCATTAGGGTCTTTCTGTGGCTGTGGCAGTCAAATAAATGCTGCCTTAATAAATCACATTGTCACCATGGCCTTTGCAACCTCAGTAACAGGCCTGCATATGAAAGAGTGATGCTCGTGAAATTACAGCACTACAACCCAGCACCACAAACACACACGCACACACACACACACACACACACACACACACACACACACACACACACGCACACGCACACACAGCAAAATTGCATTGCATTGTTTTTTTCCGGTGCACAAATATAGTACAGTGTGTGCTGTGCATGTAAGTATGTGAATGAATGCACTCCATTGTATATGGGCCATGCATGCAGGCCAGCGACAGAATAATATCTCTGCTCTATTTGGTGCCTAAAGCCTCTCATCATGATTCATGGGGCAGATGGGAGCAGAGGATGATGGGTAGCTAAGGGCGTGATGGGTGGAAAATGGGGGTGGGTTGTCAGGTGAGAAATGTAAAACACATTCGAGAATACCTGTGGACATGGAGTCAGTGTTGTTGACTCAGTGAAATCCCCGCGACATCAAACAAGCGGACCCTGCAATCGAGAAGTCTCGTAATTTTAGCTTCTAAAAAACCCAGAACTTCAAGAGGCTCATGTGACGCGTTGTGAGCTTGTGGTATATTGTCTATTTTCACCTTTAAAGGTGCTGTTTGTGATATTTATAGTTAAAAAGTGTATCACTTACAATTTCAATTATTTATCTTGTATCCTGTATGAGTTGGTAAAATTGGAATTCCGACCTATTTTTTTTCCCCTGTTTAGTAAAGAGCTGGAGAGACGGATAGACCCCTGTTATTGAACAAACATTCTATAAGTGATTACTATCCGAATATAGAGCTATTTAACCTTAACCCTAACCATAACCTCACAAAAAACTACCTAACCTCTCACACTAAACTAACATTTGTCGGACTATTGCTATGTCAGACTAATGGGCCCATTCATACAGGTTGATGCCTTTATTGTGCTTAAAATCCATGTTGCAATGTTCCAATAAAAAATTGCATTGCTTTATCGCTGCGAAATATTCATATTCTGTGTGAATGTACTCGCAACGGTTTGAAAAAATAGATTTGGGGCAAATTAATTTCATGTGTGTCAGGATCTTTAAGCATATAGGCCTAGGGTAATTTGGAGAACTTTCTCTTTAAATGACATGCCCAAAATAGGGACGCCGGGGTTAATTAAAAGGCAATAGCATAACGACCCACAGCACATCCATACTGTTGCTGGTGCCAGCCTGGCTGTTCTGGCTGGGAAACTGGTGTGGGAACGTACAGGTCGGACGTGAAATACCTCACCCTGCCGCCTCTTTTCTGTGAACTCTGGAGCTCTCATGGTGGCGTTTTTCTCAGCATTGTTCAGGTACTTTACCCGGGGCTAGATCTTCATTCCCTGCCAGTCAGGTTTTGGGGCGAGTGTTATCCATTTCTCTATTGATGCTGCCCTGTGAGCTAATGAAGGGCCTGAGAACAGGCCTTTGCCTAGACCAAGAGGACAGAACTGTCTCCTCTGGGACTTTGAGCACTAAACGAAGCTCTTATTCATTGTCAGCAAATGTGTGAAAGAACATGAACAGCCTTTTTATTGATATAGCTTCTGTAGAATATTAAAATGGTTAAAAGGTATACACTGTACCATTTTACATTTTGCTGCTTGTACCTGTATGAAGTAACAAAATGTCTCTTGATTCTTAACTGTTGTGGCTTTTGCAGTTCTTGAACAATTTTCTAATATAATGCTAGTGTGGAAGAACAATCTTTCAAAATCTGATGCTAAAAGGTTTTTACATTTACTTGTCTTCTCTTTTTTTGTAAGTCACCATTTGACTCCCAGTGAAGCAAAGAAGGTAAATTTGGGTAAAGTGGTGATAATATAATGACACATGCAAGTATCTGACAATATATATAGCCTAGTCACAATACCAACTTTGATGAGGCATTATACCTTTGTTTAAAAATAATTTAAGAAAGTTTTCTTCATTTCCTGAAAAATGTATATTTCGTTTATTTTTTGGAGTTAGCTGGTTTCTGCCCAACAGCAGAGATATCCAGTATTGTACTATTATTAGCTTGATGTTGTTATTGTTTAGCATATGTGATTAATTCCGTACTTACTTACCTCAGTCTGTGGAGCATGCCACACATGAATGACAAAATAAACCCTCTTGAATTTTGAATCTTTTAAATCTTCATTTATGACCCCCAGCCAAAGAAAGTGATGCATCCAAATCCAGAGAATAGTCACATGAGACTTGCCAGCACTCCCAAGTCCTTCTGGTACTTTTAATTAATATAAGATTAAGGCACGGGCAGACTAGGAAGCGTTTGGGCATCAAGCCTTCTTCAGCGTGATCACAGTATGATCACCTTATTTATACACAGTAAAATCAACAGTTTTAATTTAACTCTTTATGTCTGCTCTATAAAGTTCAAGTTGCCTGTCTGTCTGTGAGTCTAGTCTGTCTGTCTATGACACCATCTGTCTGATGCAGATATATGGACTGGACATGCATGTCCGACCACAGTGCAAATCGGTGTTTTTATCTGCGTTAATGTCAGCACAAATCAGTTGTGTGTGACATCAGAACAGAGCTTGATCAGCGAGAGATGGAGAAGGGGGGGGGAGAGAGTGAGGGAGAGCCTATTTCACACTAGGGGTGGGACGATATATCGATATCGCGATATATCGCGATACTTTCTCCCGCGATAACTAATCGATATACTGCCGAAAAAAAAAAATATATATATATATAATATTTTTTTAAGTTTGTGATACGTTGTTTTTCCTACTCTGTATTTGTGTAATGATGATTTTGAACTGTTTGGTGCTATTTTATGTGTTTATGAATTGAATACAAGGACTATCGTGATATATCGTTGGTGAAATTTCATGCAATATATCGTGATATCGCAATATATCGATATTTTCAGATATCGTGATATATCGTTGGTGAAATTTCTTGCAATATATATTGAATATCGTGATATCGCAATATATCGAATATCGTCGAATATCGTGATATATATTGTTATCGTGGGCCTAATATCGTGATATATATCGTATCGTGAGGTACCCATATCGTCCCACCCCTATTTCACACACACAATAACTTGGCCATTGCAGGGTACCGAAACCAGAACGCAGCCTGCGCAGTAATAAGAGAGAGAGAGCATGAGGGAATGCACAAAGTAGATTTGATTGGCAACTCTGTCACATCATTCATTTTGGACCATATAGGTTCATCATATACAGTAATTGTCAGCATAGCGCCACCCAGTTTCAACCTACCTAAAACTAGAGGTGTAATCAGCCAGAGTAAATGAAAGCACCTATATGAATGTGATATTGGCTTGTACTGTATACAGGGAAGTATGTAGAGACTTGAGGACTACTATGTTGTGTGTATGTAGGTGTGGGGGGAGAATATGTGGGCAGGGTGGCCTTGGTGGGTGTATGTACTCCTGGCCTGAATTATAGTCCAAACTAGGAAAGTGCACATGAAGAAAATCATGTTTCGGCAACAAACAGTGACATTTGTTGCATGTGTGCAAAGGGGGCCCCTAACACAAACTTTGGAAGAGAATCGTAACCAAATGGGATATGAAAAGATGGACGGACAGACAGAAAGTCACAGGAGTGGAAAAAAACATAAGCACTCGCCTCTGCCATTCCAGCCTGGCGAGGATAATATTATTGCAAGGTTGACGAAGAGTGACAAAACTGTTTCTATCCAAAGAGTGTATTGCCCAATGCTTATATTTTAATCATTGGTAAGTGGCCATGGAAATGTGATCTACGACTAAGACTAAAATAATGATTTTTTTTTTTCATTCTTCTATAGGGCTAAGGTTATATTAAAATGTCCTTTTATAATGTGTTTTGATCTGTGTATTGATGACTTAATTCTTAATGTTTTATGTAAAGCACTTTGGATTGCCTTGTTTGTTGAAATGTGCTATACATTTTTTTTGCCTTGCATGTTGATTTTCATACAGTGATTAAATAAATGGAATCCAATGGCTTCCTTTAAACTCAAAACTAGACTGTAGGCATACATTACAGTACTACAAAAAGAAACAACGTTGCTTGCTTCACTTGCTTGCATAGTTGCACAGTATACAATACAATACAATACATTGCTGCTATGCTCAGGCACCTTAGTTTAGTTTTTTTTAGTTTTTATTATCTCAGGTAATTTGTAAATATGTAGATAACTTGTCTGGCCTTCTGTTGCTCTCTTGTTTTGATCTCCTTCCCACTTACCCCCCACCCTCTTCTTCTCCCCCCCCCCCTCTTCTTTCTATGGAAACTAACGTTGCGATGGGAACGATGTACAAAAAAGAATTTCACCCACTTTTTTACCTTGTAAACCTGTGATGTGACAATAAAACTGATTCTGATTCTGATAGTGTTACATGTTGATTACATACATATCTTATTGAGTCAGGGTATTGTTATACTCCAGCTCACTTAGCATTGCAGGCAGCATAACATGAATCCCATTAAAATATAATGAAGTTGTTGTTATGTGACAGTGAACACATTTACTAGATTTGTTAAGGCTCATTAGTCATCTGATGTAAGTGAGGTAGAGTGAATATTACCATATTACCATAGTGCAAATGCTGCATTTTCTACCACTCTTGAGAAATGAAAGTAAGGTGGAATCAATGAATAAAATGATGGAAAGGGAGAGAGAACCACTGCAAGCTGGTCTGAGGCATTTCTCAATGGCTGGAAGCAAGAAGCGGCTTTGCTTGTAGTAACTAATAATGTGCTTCTATACTGCCCCCTTGTGATTGTCAAACAAACTGCAGGCTGTCCATCAATACACAGTACACCCCCTCAATGAATACAGGAGGTAATGTAATTAATTTGCTCACAGGATTGGGAATTGATTTGTGAATATGTCAAAATGATTGCAATTGTACTGCCTTGACCTCAATTCATTCACACCTTTCCGCAGAAATGGAAGCTAAGCTTGGGCCAAATGTGGTCTTGACTTCCATATCAAATATATTTTTTTTCTTCTCTCATATTAACATTAATGTAATGATTTATCCCTGGCTGCACCGAGTGCATGATTGCTGAGTGAGAGCCCAGTGAGTCACATTGATGAATAATACCCACAGCTCAACCAGAGTCTTTCTTTACAAACACCAGCATTATCTTTTATTTAAAGCACCATGACTTCTCTGTCCTGTACAATATGTACATCGTGTGAATAGATAGAATAATACAGTACATTACATCGTATATACATACCAATGAATGGAATGCAAACCATCGCCATCCAGAGGACTTATAGAGTGTTAAACTGGTTTTCAAGTCTAATAGTCCCAAGTTAAAAGACCTGTGTACACTGAAGTGGTCTGCCAAGGGAAGGTTGGGCCCAATACAATGCATATTAATGTGCCCTGCAGTTAACCACTTTAACCCTGGCATCTCTATTTTGGGCATGTCATAAAAAAAATGTCCCCAAATGTCCAGAAGAAATTCTACAAATGTCAGTTTTCGAAAACAGTGAAAATGGCCGATCTTCAACATGTTGTTAGCTCGTAGATCGTCTACTTTCACTATTTGTTGTATGTTAAAGTACATGGGACATAAGTGGTTAAGAGTGCTATGCTGTCCAGTGTTGCATCTGATATGTGAAATGTGTGCGTTTGTGCGTGTGTGTGTGTGTGTGTGTGTGTGTGTGTGTGTGTGTGTGTGTGGGGGGGGGGGGGTAATGAGGTATGAAGGAAATCAAATGTTTAGGAACGTCAAAGAAAGAGGGTGAGTCTGACAGTAGGGTTTCTCTACTTCATATTGCTCTCTATCCAGTCTTTGAAGTTGGCTGCGTGCGTGTACACTGTATAGAGCTCCGGGTTACACTCCCCGTCCTCATAGCCAAAGCTCACAAGGCCCAACATTGTCCACCGCCCCTTGTTGTCCCCCTGTCTCCCCGCAGAGCCGACAGAGGGCCCCTGGTTGTCTCTGGTGGAGTCCGTGGAGATCCCAGGCAGAATAAGGACACCCCCGGTGTCGGAGGGACAGATATTGGACGGGCTGTAGTCAGGCTTCTGGCTAGCGCAGAGCATGTTGTCTGTGACGCTGACCGGCATGCCGTTGCGAGCGTACTGCTGCTCGCATGGTACCACGTCAGCGAGGTGCACCACCCCGACCCTGGCTTTCTCGTCAGCCCCCAGGGATGCCAGAGGGGACCAGCCCATCACGAGGCCTTGCGTGGAGGTCACCTCGCCTCCCTGGGCGTCCGGGAGGCAGAGGGGGAGGACCCGCTCCCCGATCCGGGCCTTGTCCAGGAGCTTTATCACAGCGAAGTCCGAATCCAGAATCAGGGGGTCGTAGTTGGGGTGGACGGCCACAGACGCCACCTAAAGGAGAAGCAGCGAGACACAGGCAGGGTAAGAAACAAACAATATGCAAGTAAGTGGTGGGGAAAGAATGGAACGGTGTGATATGAAAGGGAACACTGTAAAATCCTCAGTATTTAACTGCACTAATGGAACCAAATAGACCTGTAAGGGTCAATTGTTTCCATTTGTAAAAAAAAAAGAAAAAAGGATGAGACCAAGGCACTCTTGTGGAAAGGTTTTACTCCAGCCAAACAGATGCGCTCCTTTCTGTCTTTTTTCTACATTGTTTCCATTTGTAGTTGAGATCATTACACCCTGGGAATGTGATCCGAAAAATGCCTCGTCCACAGTCCACACAGGTCGATGAGTTTATTTATTTTAGAAACATTGAACGCTTTATTGCCATATAATATTGCGTTCTTTGCGATGTACTCATATCACAAACAAAACTTTCACTACATGTTCGGACGGGGGAAAAAATGCTACGGGTGTTTAAGGACCTTTCAAATAATTCATTTATTCATGCATAGTAAATAACTGATTTGACTGAAGAGAGTTTTTGGATAATGAGTGAATGAATGAATGAATTGAATAAAGAGACCCAGTGGCAAACAGCAGGGTGGCAGGATGGAACATGTTGTAAAGGCTTTTACTTGTCTCCATGCAACACAATGATGCACACAGTGTACTCATGGAGCCCTAGTTAACACATTATTCAAAATGGGTATCAGGGGAAGTAAGTGTGATTACCTCCCTGCTGTTCTTTGTTTAAATAAATGATTGGATATGTATTCCATATACAGAATATACAGATGGGTGAGAGATTAAAGGAAAAAACTGAATAAATGAGTGGAGAAACATAAGGAATGCAGACGCCTACAGGTGTACTGGACAATGCAATTGCTATTTCCATCCTGTCATGCTCTGTGGCATGTATGCAATGCTGAGCAGGCCTAGTTGACCTCAATGTTGGATCAAGATGCAAGAGGAATAGTTCCAACTAAGTGACCATAAAAGAGGGTTCGTTATTGGGACACGCATGGCCGGAGATTCCGTCATAAAGAATGCTCAACTGGCTAGTGTTTCAATAGAAACAATGTCTGTATTTGTATCTATAGGAAAGACATCAGACTGAGAATGTAAATGCAGGACTGTGTCATCAGGAACAGTCCATCGACAACTACATATAGGATTGCAGTGCATAAAGCCCTCATTACAAAGACAAATGCGCTGGTGACAATGTGCTGGTCTACAGAGATGTGGGGAAAAAGTGATATGGTCAGATGAGTAATCTTCCACCATATAACTAGAGAATGGCATAGGACTGAATGCTTGACACTGACAGTGAGGGCTGTGTAGAATTCACTTCTGAGGAAACACTGGAGTTTATCTGAGTGCAAAGGGACCAAAACACAGAGCAGAAAACAGCAACCTTGGATGGTTCATAGAATGGCTGCGTAGTGCATACCAACATGCACCTGCCCTCAGCCAACCTCCCACAGTCAAGGTATTAACACTTCATTGACACTAATGTTAATCTATTTATTGAATTGAAATATTGATCAAATGTGTGTTTCTTGTTGTCTTTATCAATGCGTAAAGCCATGGGTATTGGGTAGGCCTGTCCCCGACTAAGGAATTGTTTAGTCGAATCTAATTGGCGACTAATTGCCAATAGTCGACCGGCAGTCGACTAATGCAAAAAAAAAAAAAACAGTCGACTATTCGACTTAGTCGAGGTCAGGCCTAGTATTGGGTATGTGATAAAGAAATTAGTGCCCAACATTCCTTGTTGCAAGCTTACCCAACCGAGGGCTAGAATATATGCTGGATAACCTCAGTTAACGACAGATGTCTTGGTGATATTATCTATGTATGTATGTATGCATGTATGTTTATAATCGGAATCAGAATCATCTTTATTGTCACATCACAGCTTTACAGGTGTGTTGTTTTTGTGCAAGCTCCATCGTTTTTGTCGTTTCCAGAAAGATAAAGATAAAAAAGAAGGGGGTGGGGGGCGAGGGGGAAAACGAAAGAATCAAAAAACCAAAAGGTGTCTACATATTTACACATAGTGTATCCGTCTATCAACATAAAGTAGCCTATCTATATCATAACATCATATATACAGTATATAAGAAACACCACCGCTATCTTACCCTAAGGTGTTGGATGCCTTTGGCCTCCCTGAGGTCATCGCGGTAGTTCTTCCCCATCACTACCTTTATCTGATGCGCACCCAGCGGGTAGCCCTTCCCCAGCTCTGTCACGCAGTGAGCGGCCACCACCACGCTCCTCTGGTTCACCAGCGCCCCGCTGCACACCAGATGCCAGTCAGAAGCCTGGTCATGGAGCTTGGTGCCCGCTTCACCGCCCTTCTTCAGGGACCCTGCCAGGGTGGCTGCCTTGGTCACCTTGGTCCCAGCTCCGTTGCCGGAGCGGCGGTAGATGGCAGCCAGCCAAGGCCACTGAGCTTCTGCTGCCTTCTCTGGGTCAAAGGTCGAATGCTTCCCACACACTGTCATGCAGGAAGTGCAAAGGCAAGGGAAGGAAGGGGAGACATAAGACATTCACTAAACTGAGTCAACACTTGGCAACGTGCAAAAAGAGTTGCAAAAAGTGTGTGTGTGTGTGTGTGTGTGTGTGTGTGTGTGTGTGTGTGTGTGTGTGTGTGTGTGTGTTCGTTTGCGTGTGTGTGCCCGTGCGTGTGCGTCATTGTATGTGTGTGTCTGTGTGTGAAATTGCATTGTGTGGAGCATTTTTCACCCTTTTTTATATGGCCTGACATTAACTAGTAATCCTCTGCTGCCCTCACCAGGTGAACAGGAGACATGACGCCCACTCCATTTCCCCGTCTTAAGGCAGGTGCGACGTGCGCTGCCCGAATGCTGGTAGAAAGGAGAGGCACACTCGTACTCAATGTGTGTGTACAGCTGGTGGAAACCCTGGGGCAGCTGGGAGTGTACTGGAGGGCTTTTGGTGGGACTGTCTGACTGGAACTCCCTGGCACGCTCTGAGTAAAACTTGTGGACTGGGGTCTTCCTGAGAGCACAAAGAAGAGGCCACGGAAATGCAGGTAAACTTCGAGTTTTTACATATTTTTTGAACCACTTAAACCCCTCTTAGTTAAACGGCCCTGAGTTACTCTGTACTTGGTGCGCTCTTTTTTTAAATGTATCTACACCAAATGTCTTCGCCAAAAATAGCTGATCTACCAGCTCGTTGCGACGTGTTGTGAGCTTATAGATCTTCTATTTTTGCTGAATGTTCCTGGCAGAATAGGGATGCTGGGGTTCAAGTGGTTAAATGCAATATCTGAAAAAACAACTGGATGACACATCAATGTAAACTTGAATGCATGAAAGAAATGAATGCATTAATGCATGGATACCTTTTTATAGGTGCTTGCTTGCACGTGTGACAATAGCTAAACCTAGCTTGTAATTTATAAATGTATTGCTAGTAATAATAAGGTTATAGCTGCAAGATAATCGGAGTTATATAGTATTATGATGTGAGGATCCAGTTATTTAATTGTGCAAATTATAGCTCATACTGTAAAGTACATACCTGGATGGTACCTGAGGGGGCAAGACTCTTTGTCTAACCAGTTCTGACACTTTAGGCTCCCGACAGGCTGTAACACACACACACACACACACACACACACACACACACACACACACACACACACACACACACACACACACACACACACACACACACACACACACACACACACACACACACACACACACACAGACACACACACACAATTTCCAATTAACGCCTGCTGCGGAAGTGCGGATCAACTGCTGTGCTTTCAAAAGGGCTAATTGGACCCATGCAGAGGCTGATGGACATGCAACACAGACAGAAGTCTATAGCCTATAGCCTATCCAGTGTTTTATTTATATAAAATCTAATTTAACCAATGGATCCAATGGAAGGGTCTGTATGAAAACCTTTGCAGATGCACATACAAAGTCCTTAACCAGCATATAAGAACCATTGTTGCAGTATACCTCTCACACAAAGGGGCTGCCTGCCACTCCAGGTGCCATTTGGCTGGCAAGTTCGATGAGTGTTACCACTGAGGGCATAGGAGTGATTACAGGAGAATGCCACCGTCACTGGCCCAGGCCCTGGCACGTGCTGATAATAGCCATGATATAGAGGAGGGATGGGTGGACAGATCTTGTCTGGGAGAACAGGATATGAGGAAAAAGTGAGTTAGGGTGGACGAGCACTATTAATTTTCACAAGATGGTCATGCAATGTGTACCCGTTGATGGTCCAGTGAGTCTTACCATCGATACTTTGATTGCGTTCTTTCTCTTTCTCCTCCTCCTCCAGTTCCTCCTTTGTTTTTCCGTCCGAATCCGTTCCCACCTCACCCTCCGTCTTTTCCTGAGATTCTTTGTTTGTTGTTTTCTCTGTTGGCGTATTTGTCTCCTCGCCTCCTGCCCTGTACGGCGTAAATCGTGTGGTGTTTCTTAGAGATGGAATGACCGGTCTCCCCAGCTCAGGAATCTTTATCGTATGGTTTCCCCTCTCAATGTCATTGCTATCAGTTGTGTCCGTCTTGTTCTCTCTCAGCTTGTGTTCAGATATCTCCACTGCATTCTCTCGCTCGGATGGGACTGTCTCCTTGGTGTCATTTGGGCCGACTTTTTCCCCATCTTTGCTTTGATCCACCTGCTCTTCTTTTTTCTCCTTCTCTTCTTGCCCCTTGTCTCTTATCACTACTATTTCTGTGAACTTTCCTATCTCCTGAATGCCATCTTTGCCCCCCTTGGCATCTGGCCTTCCATCCTCTTCTGATGTCCTCTCTGGCAGCCTTGGTACCTTGGGGTCTTTCTTTTCAAGAGTGTCTAGGCTGTTGTCTGTGTCTTTGGTGGCCACTTTATCATTGCTACCTTCTGTTGGTTTTTCCACACCAGTGTTTCCATCTTCAGTGTTGCCTACTTTATCGTCACCCTCTTCCGGAGCTTCCACCACAATAACATCTATAGCCGTATCTCTACCATCCACTGCTGTTGTATTTTTGTAGCTAATGTCTTTGTCTTTACCACCCACGCTGTCTTTGCCTCCTGCTGTGTTCTCTTGGTCGTTATCTTTGCTATCTTTGTCTCCCCCTGTGTCGGTTTCTCTTTCCGTTGCTTTGCCTTTGTCCCTTTCTGGTTCAGCGAGTGTGTTATTCACTGCGATGGGGGAGACAGACATAAAAAGAGATCATTATTGAATGGCCCTGTAAACAGCTCAGTGATGCTTTTGTTCAGAGTTGACTAGTCATGGTGAATGGGAGCAGGGATTGACTCATCTGTACTGAGTCATTATGTAGCTTTATCAAATTTAAGCCTCAATTTTCACTCTGCTGCTGTCTTAATGACAGGAGCAAAAGCCCTTCACGCTCCGTTTAGAATTGGCCGCAATCATCCGTTTCCCGCACCTGCTGCTGACCACTATTCAACAATGCATTTCCCATAACTCCACCCACCCCCATGGGCCAGCTGACCACTATTCCGACCCTCCATTTCCCATAACTGCACCCACCCTCCCTGGGCCTGACCTTTGACACAGGTGGCTGGAGCCCCGCTCCAGGTGTTGTTGGGAAGGCAGGTTCTCTGTGAGGTCCCGCTGAGTTTATACGGCCGGTAGCACAGGTACTGGAGAGCGATGATGACATCATTGGGCCCAAAGACCAGGAAGTGGTCCCCTTGCGTTGGCTTGGGTGGGAGGGTGCACAGCCTCTCCACTGGCACTGGAGAGGAAGATCGAGACAATGCTTGCTTGTAAACACTGTAACTGGGTATGTTTCCACTTATTAAACCACCCCTGGATAGTGTCTGGTATCCATTGATGCAGAAATGAGATGCACATGGTTGGTTGTATGTACTGTGTGTGTGTGTGTGTGTGTGTGTGTGTGTGTGTGTGTGTGTGTGTGTGTGTGTGTGTGTGTGTGTGTGTGTGTGTGTGTGTGTGTGTGTGTGTGTGTGTGTGTGTGTGTGTGTGTGTGTGTGCGTGCGCGCCCTAATTGGACTAATTATGAACAGATTAATCACAAGAATGCCAAAATCACTATCACTGCTTGCAAAAGAGTACAATAGCTCACTGTGAATCATAAAATGAATACTTTGGCAAACATAGATTCTCAGTTACCACACTGGGGGGCTGGAGCACTCCAGGTGCCATCCCTGAGGCAGATGGCTGAACGAATGCCCTGCAGCTCAAACCCGGGGTCACAACGGAAGGTTATCCGTGCTCCTGAGTGCTGAAATAGCCCCTCTGTGGAGCCATGGGTGGGCACTGGAGGCCTGCGGCATCCCACCACTGAGCGGAGACACGAACACAAGTCAGGTGTGAACATGTTAACTCGTGTTCTTGGGTATTAACGTCAGTTAAAAGAATGCAGGGTCATTAACTTGGATTTAGTCTGTAAACAATCTGATTACGGGTAGATTTAAGGCTTCTGTTTGATAGACATTTCATAATACAGAGATGTGTGGAAGTGTCATCTACCTACCAACTCAACAACAACAAAAGACCACACATGACCTGAACGAGTTCACTGTAGGGCTGTAGACGAGTACACTCTCAAGACATATTTTGTTGTGTCTCAGCTCCCAAACGCATTAGTCTACCTTGTAATTGCCTCTTTAGAATGCCCAGAGCTTCATAAACGGTGGCCGGCAATCTTACTGGCTCATTAATGAACAATTTCACCCGTCTTAGTAAAGTGTGAACAGCTCACAAGGCGACATCAACATGTGGCTTGTAACTGAGGAAGAAATAGATTTCTTGCAGTAAAAGGGCTTTGGTCAAACTGTTCAATTTTCCACTGCTATAAAACCTGTATTTTATTAAGTGAGTAAGATGGGGCAGAGACTGGTGATGTGGGTATGGAACACTTCTAATTCTTTAGACAATAACAAACTGGGAAACACTAATAACACATGTTGGATCACACGATCTTCCCTCTCTGGTACGGAATGAGCGAGGTAATAGTAACAAAAGTGAAATGGTACACACACACACACACACACACACACACACACACACACACACACACACACACACACACACACACACACACACACACACACACACACACACACACACACACACACACACACAGTACATACAACTATTAATGCTGCAATAATGATGCCATTTGCAGTGAAGCAATTCCTTTTGCGGTTTTGTTGTATTGTTGTGTTTAAGTTGGGTCTGAACCGTGCATTTCTCTGTCTGTGGTTGCACAGCTCCAAATCCACAGAACCCTCCCTATAATCACAGTCCTTCCTTCCAGCATCTCTCAGTCCCTTTTGGGACGGGGAATGTGTTTGGTCATCCGAAAAGAAAGAAAAATCAACTGTGCTTGACCTCTTTTTAGATGGGGGGGGGGCAAATGCTTGTGGACACTGTTGTCTGTCCACAAAACCTGCTGTCTACTCCACTCTCCACATACTTAGAGGAGTCCGAAGGCATGACTTCGGAATGCTAATAAGCTCTGAATAATGACACAATCATTAATTCATTATTACCTCAGTGCCTTTGGAACTTTTAAATACGTTGCACTCCTAAAAAGATTGATTAGGCCACAGAATAGATAAAAGTAAAACGCAGGCAGAGAGATATTGTATCCTTTTTAGAGATGATCTTAATTTGCTACTATATTTTTTGTGTAAAACGTACTTTTAATGACAGGTGAATTATTGTAGATTCCATATATGCTAAAACATATTTAGAATTCTCTAACTGGCTCTGGTGGAGAAAACGGCTATTTTAATTCGGTGACAGCAGCACACAACTAAGTATAAATCCCCCTTTATCCTCCAAAATGATCTCCATGAAATGAGCAGCTGAGACATTCCTCTCGGGCGTAAGCGGATGCACACAGGGAGCACAGAGTGAAATTCCTGCCTTGCTTTTTTTTACGGGCATCTCCTCCGATGGAAAGGCTGGCTTGTATTATAGAAGCAGAATTGTTTCACCATCAGTTTTATAGACTCAAATTTACCCTTGAAACCGAAGCCACCAGGAAAAAAAGAGAGTCAGTCTGTTTTTGCAGGGGCCTCTGGGAGGTGTAGCGGGCATAGAAACACATGCCCAGGTCCAGTCGTCCATAAATAAAATACCTTGCGGACCTATGGAAGTCACTCCAGGCACACCCTCTTTGAGCAATACTGGAAACCGAAACTAACCTGAACCATTTCCAAAACACAACTCGGCAAAAAAAAACAAATTTGGTCAATTTATAGGCTACCTATCTCTTCCTAATTGGCTTTTACTTTTTAAGTCCGACATCTTTTAGCTATCTTCAGAACTTTCATTATATTGTAACATTTTAATGTAGCACTGATTACACTTTTTATTGTCTCCGCCGGAGGCTAACATTGGTCAAGCTCCACGTGACACGTGTCAATATGTTGACACCAATGCCTTTGATTGGCTAGAGGGACGCATGACGAAATAAAATCCTATAAATAGGTGTGTCACTTCAAAAATCCATGTTTTTGAAGTGAGGTAAGACAGGATCAATCAGTCTTGATTGGAACAGTACCTTCCAGTACAAATCACCCGTCCGTGCGTGTGTGTGTCCCTCTGAGAACACCTAACATTGGTCAAGCAAAGGCGCAGAAGGCCAAAGCTAAGAAAGCATACTCATCTACAACAGTAACACAGAAGAGGACTATAGAGTTGAATTGATCCCACAACAAGGCCGAAGTCTTAATACTGTAACAATTGGCCACCTTGATCAAATACATTATGTAGCACTAGAGAAAACTGACATAGATCAAACACACCAATCAACTGCTGAAACTGTTCAAGACAATGAAGATGAAGAAGACAGACAAGCATTTGAACAAACCAGTCAACTACGAGGACTCCCATATGACACATTCCTTCAAGAAGATTTTTTTTAGATGCAGACACTACATATTCAGTCGCCCCTGCAGAACACCAAAAACCACGCGCATTCTACCAAGACGACCCGTTCTACCAAGACGACCCGTGCTATTAAAATAGCACGGGTCTGCTGGCGGAGACTTGTGCTCCGAGGAGCACATTTTCTAGTTGTTATTTTATTGCTTGTTTTTTCTTGTTCCCTTTTAAAGGTAGGGTAAGTGATTTGCGTTGGTTAAAATAATTGTTAAATAGCTCTATATTCTGATAGTACTCATTGCTATAGAGTGTTTGTTCAGTATTAAGAGTCTCCTTGTCTCTCCACCTCTTTATTAAACAGAAAATGCATTTTCGTTTCAGTTTCAGTTTCATTTCCAATTTTATCCAACAAGGACAGAGAACTCAATCAGGATACAGATTAAACAAGTGAAATTGGAAGTGATGACACTAAGAAATGAGCAGACAAAATTGGAACTGGAACACTATACAAATTAAGCTTAAAAATGGGTACTTTCTCCTGATTGGCTGAGATTTTGACACCTACCGAAAAATGAATTTTCTGTTTATTAAAGAGCTGGAGAGACATGGAGACATCTGTTACTGAAAAAACACTCTATAGCAATGATTACTATCACAATATAGTATTTTAACCTTTTAACAAAATACTTTTTGTTTTAACAAAAAAATATCACTTACCCTACCTTTAAACGGAATACTTTACCTATTGTAATTTTAACGTTGACATCTGCACTGAGACAAATTCCATAATATAATACAATGTGCATTTGAAAGTGTCAGAACTTAGGTCCTTACATATTGTACAGTGTGTCTGCTCTGTTTCATATCAGACAGGCCATGTTCGTCAGCTGGTCGACTTGATTCATGATTCATCTGTTAATGCTGACAACACATATTTCCCAAACAGCAGATTGGCTGCGGACATAGATGAGGCTGCCCTGGGAAAGGGAAGGCAGCTGGCCTGAAACCAGTCCAAACCACAGAGCTCTCTCCCATGTGACGGTGAATCACTGTCTGCCCTTTAACAGGGAACAAGAACTGCTAAAGAGCATCCAGGGAAGAAGTCAGATGCACCATTCATTGCTCCTGGATGAGTTCATTATTTGGACTGCACGTCGTGTACCTATGACGCTATTAAGATCTGGTAAGCATCACCAGGCATCTTGTTCTGATACCTTTCTGTGAGTTCTGTGAATAATTACATAACTAAGTCTGCACATAGTGTGTACTGCTAAGTGTCCCTACATTTTTGTCAAAAATCATACTCTGACACTATCATGAAAGTAGCCTTGGGGACCAACGGCTCCCGAGCCATGTGGCCCATAGGTTTCCGTAGCGTGATGCAGCTTGATGCACAAGTACATCCCCCAGCCATGGTGTACATGTACACCCCCTGAACATGACACCAGTATGTCGCAGAGACTTAGCCCCAATCCAACCCTTGATGCTGAGTGCCAAGAAGGGAAGCATTGGGTCCCATTTTTATAGTCTTTGTTATGAGCCGGCAGGGGGATTGAACCCCGACCTCCCAAGCTCACGGCGGACACTCTAACCACAAGGCCACTGAGCTGGCACTATCGGAGCCATAACGATATTGTCACACACAAGTTAGTTGCTGATACCCACCATTCTCACACCTATCGCCTGTGTAGCCAGCCAGACAGGCACAGTGGTACGTGTGGGACGTGTCCAGAACACAAGTGCCATCATGGAGGCAAGGAGAAGAGCTGCATGCTGCAATGATAGATAGATTAGATTGATTGATTGATTGATTGATTGATTATTAACAGTGGTATTAACAGGTATAAATATAGTCAAAGTGTACATAGACAATATATCCCTAGTAGTGTGGGTAAATACAATTTAGTCCATTTGGTTACATTTGTAACCAGATTTTACAGGCAAGCCTTTAGGCTGCAGGTATATGTCTGGTGTATAAAATTAATAATGATACTAATTATTAATATTAATACACAGAAACAACCTCAGTTTTAATTTAACTCTTGTACACGGTTGGAGTTAAATGGATGTATTAACACTGTGTAAACTAGGGCAAGTGAAAAGAAGTATGGTGGAAGCTAGATGTACCTGAGCTCTCCTGGAACGTGGCGAAGAAGCCATCAAAGTTCTTGTAACTGTCAGACACAAAAAGGATGTGAAGGCTGTTGCCAGAGCTCTGGATTGGCGCCGGCCTCTCATTGCCACAAAACCGACCGATCACACGTGAGTTAATGCTATCGCCATCTCGTACTTCCACGTAGTCATAGCGACAAGAGTGGTCATACTCCAGGCTCAGCATCATGAACCTAAAAGTGAAACAAATGAGAAAATTGTAGAGTTTAAACGTAATGAATACAACATGAATGCAACACAGCATGTCTTTTGCATTGTCATTATCCCCGCCAGGAGGCCAGAATGGCCGAAGGCAAGGGATTATGTCTTCGCTTTTGTGAGTCTGTCTGTCTGTGAGCCAGTGAGCAAGCATTGACTACTGACTGGTGTAAGTGCTTGCCCATTGCCACATACTGATAGTTTATAGCACACCGCTTGAAAACCTTGTTCCCTGTTCTTGACTCAATATTGATTATGACTTAAAGTGTTTTCTGTAAGGTACCTTTATTTATTGGATAAATGGATAGTTACAGTACTTATGGATATGTTGGCACACATCGATGGCACACCTATTTTTACTCTAGTTGTTAACCACAAATTATACTTTAAACTGGAGACAGGCGTGTAGAAGAGGAACAGGTAACCAACTAAACCCAAAAAAAGCTCTCACAGATCTTTCATTAATTTATGAGTTTACATTGTAAGCAAAAGACTGTGGTGTCTGGCATTTAACCACCATGTCATGCCGAAAACTGGGACACCGGGTTTTAAGTGATTAAGATTTTTCATTTTATTCATTGATGCACAAACTTGACAAATAGGATAAAACAAAGAAAATGCCTGCACAAAGTTTGAAGTACATTTCTAGTGTGAGTTATTCCAACAAAAATAGCTACAAAAAGTTTGGAATAGATTTCTGGTGTGAGTGTTCCCAACAATAACATGTATCTAATACAATGACATAGTAGGAAAACAGTTAACACATTTCCTTTCTTATTCCACAAGCCAAAAAGGAAACCTTTTCATATATTTTCCATACCATACATCACGGTTTTTCACACAGGCTTAACTCAGATGGAATATGGCGTAAACAACATGATGTAACATGATGAATTTTCAGAAATACTCGGTTGTATTCCAGACTACCCGGGTTTTCCTGGACTATGAGAAGTTGCACCTGGGTTTCCTGGCAGTGCCATCATAGCTGGCTCCATGACACTCACTGGGTGCTTTGCAGCCAGCAAGCAAGTAATGACCAATAACCACAGCTACTGAATATGTTAATAGCACTGGCAAGCGATTTGGACCCACTACAGTGAATAAAACGCACTGTGGTGTAGTGTGGCTATATAATTCACTCCCAATATTACAGACATGAAAGGTTGGATGACTTCTTTTTTGGTAAACTTGCCAGATTAGTAAGAGAATATTCGTCATATTTTCAGCAATAAAAGTCAACGGACAAAAAAGGCAATTCTGAAGATTAAGGAAACAGGCTTCAACTCTATGAATAGACGTCAATTGAGCAATAGCATATGAGCGAAGAATAATATCTTAAGTACACTGTAATCACTAATATTATAAAGAAAACAACAAATGCATTTAGACCGATACTAGGTTTGATGTTTACCTGGTATCCTAGTTTCCTAGTAGCCTAGCACTTCATTGTTTTCTTTGTACACATGCCATTTACTCTAATTGTAGTAAATCTTAATTGCTCTGGATTAGACTAGAGTATCTGCTAAATGGCTAAATTGTAAATGGCAATGGGCTGTTTGGTTTAATTGGATTCCACCAGTCAGAGAATGGATGTCTGTGTGCAGAGCTTCTACCGTACACAAGAAATAAGAAAAATACTTCTCCCTGAAGTACAATAGAATAATGTCTTTGGATAGACATCGAAAGGGAAACAAAGGCTGCATATGTATTACTGTATACTACATTATAGTATATACAGAGAAGGCTTCAACACCAAGTATGACACCATATAATAAGTTGAACCTTGACATTTGATCCTTGTCACTATAGCATCAGTAAATGAATACTGTACCTGCAGACTAAAGCATACTAAGCATACTAACAGCATGATACCAAGTCTCGTAGTTTTATCAAAGACAGACCCTCAGGTCAAGAAGGCCTAGACTAATGAGAACTAATGCTATGTTTTAGTCTTTAGCAGCTCCCACTGTGCTTGTAATTTAGTAAATATTTTGTCTGTTGCCTGTGTATACTACAAGCCATCATTAAGGATATTTGAAAAGTGAGAGTAAGTACCAAATAATGAATACAGGATGGTACAGCCAACAAGTCCTCTGAGACAAGGGCCAAAACTCATTACTTTCCATGAGTCCATCTCTGAACATAACAAGCTACACAGAACAGCACTAGTTCATTTAGTGTTTTTTTTTTGTCTACGAAAAAGATATAAAAATTGCATTAATTCTTATTCTTTTTTTTATTTACTTGTGGAAGTTATTAATGTGTGTTTTTTAGAGGCACACATGTGGCACGACTCTATACGGTTCTTCATGGTTGTGAAATGTAAAGCTAAGCTTTATATGTACAGGGGGATATGTTGTAAATAAATATGTGTATGTCTTTAATGCACAACAAACCATTAGCCTATGTACTGCAGACTCAGCCTGAATGCAAGCATATTACAGTATATCATTAAAACCCCACAAACCCCTGCCTATAAAAAAAAATTATGTAATGGAGAAAGTGATAGAAATAGAACGTTCACGTGACTGAAAAGTAATAGCTTTCCTCAAGGGTTTACATAAGCTCACAATTCAGTCCATGACTTACCTCTTTCAGACATGTCCAACACTGAGTGGAAATTTGAAAGAATGTAGAGCGCCATTAATAACCATTACAGATGGACAACAAATATCCCAAAAACAGATCCATGCATGTCAGAAAAAATAAAAACCTGCATCTGAATTTCAGTTATTTCACTGGTGGAAAAAGTATATTCTTCATTGTTTGCAGCAAGCTCCTTGTAAACCAGTTATTCCAACACTTCTAATAGAACTGGTGTTCAACAGCTAAATGTTTTGTTTAAAACCACTTTCAACCTGCTGTGAGCATGTCATTATAGGTGTTTTTTTGTTTTTCTTTACATTTGATTAAAAAAAAAAAAAGAACTTACAAGCTTGTTGATCTGCTCAACACCATCGCACAACAAAGTATAAAATAAGGTTTAGGAGTTCAAATGTTAAGGAATTGATGCCAAGAACACATTTCTTGTTTTTAGTTATTGTCCCTTCCGAAAAAGCATTTAATTTAATTGATTTACCATTTTGGATGGATTTATTTTGTTTGTTTTTTTGTGACATTTTCAAGGAGCCCTTAATTGAAAAGCCCGGAAACAAGACGTAACAAGAAGAAGGCGTAACTTGGTTTTCCATTTCGATAATAGAGGGAGCACATTTGATCCTTGACGCTATGGGACCAGCAAGTACATACAATACATGCAAAAACGAAAGGACAATGATAAAAGCAGTGGACTCGGTAGCTGACCTGAAATCTATGGTGAAGGGACGGTCCACGTGTAAGGTCCACTCACAGCGGGCGTCGGTGGGGTAACTCTCCAGCACCAGGTGGCCCTGTCGTTTACGGATCACTCCCCCACACTCTGGAACAGAGACGGAAGTAAAGTTATGCTAAAAGAGAGCATATTCCATGGAATGGAAATTCCAACTGGGAGTGTACCATGTCAAATGCTGTAATTGAAGCCACTATTTAATTATATTTTGATTATTATTTTGGTGGTCTGTGCGTGCAGTTACTGTAGTTACCATTCCTGCCCAAAACAATTAGATTCAAGGTAGATGCATTATAAAATGCCAAACAGACAGAAGCATACATTCAATTCTTACATGAGCAGCAAAGACGCACAAATGCTTGCCAGGTTTCTGAAATGTGTTCCCCTTAAACTGGCTCCTTACACTGGCTCCATGTGTGTCAAATAATTAGTATAAGTATTTCAAAATACTACTGTTGGTCTGTAAAGCTGTGAATGGTTTAGGGCCAAAATACATTTCTGATCGTGTGCGATATCATGAACCATCCAGATCTCTCAGGTCATCTGGGAAAGGTCTGCTTTCTGTCCCTAAAACCAAAGATAAATGTGGGGGAGCAGCATTTAGTTTTTATGCATCACATATCTGGAACAAACTCCCAGAAAACTGCAGGTCTGCTGCCACTCTTATTTATTTAAAAACACAACTAAAGACCTTTCTGTTTGCCGCTGCCTTTTATTGAGTTACTTTTCTTTTTATTTCTCTTCTGCACTGTACTGTAACTGTATCTGTTATTTTTGTAATGTTTTTTTATGCATCCTATAATGTCATCGTGTAATTGTGTTTCCTTTGCTTGATGTTCTGTGTAAAGCACATTGAATTGCCTTGTTGAAATGTGCTATACAAATAAAACTTCCTGGCCTTTCCCCTGCACCCCATGGCACTATATTTGCATACTGTGAAAGTTATAATCAGCACCCAAATGTTATGACATCATATACTAGAACATCCCCCCCTCTGTCATTTCATCTTCTGATATTGAACTCCTGCTGGGCATATGGAAACTCTCCAAGCGGGCCCATATATCCCAGGAGAAAGAAAGGAAAACATAACCTAGAGAGTATAATTATGGTTGCAATTGTTTTCCTTTTTGACAAAAACACACATGATCCGATGATTAGTTGAATGAGGAACACATACTCATACAATCTCCACCAGACCAGCCGGGTCGGCATTCAGTGCAGTATTTGCCATGAATGAAGAAGTCGTCTCTGGGACCCCAGGTCCCATTGTTACAGCGCTTACAGTTCTCAAATATACTGCAACCTGAGAAAGACGGAGAGAGAGAGAGAAACAAAGAAACTAATAGGATTAGGGTCAGGCATGGAGATGCAGTCAAGAATTCAAAGCTCAGGTGAGCACTGAAGCATATCTCAGAAGAGTCGCGATCCTGTCTTTAGTGTTGACGACGCTCTTTCCAAACAGCTATGGACCCCAGCGGCCTCCTTGCCCAGACCGCCATGTTTCCTTTACATCAGTGCTGTGAAACTCATCAGGCTCCCCTGCCACTAAAACGATAACGGCATAAACACATGGCTGCTTCCTGAAATAGAAATGCGGAAACAACGCTCCATCATGGCTACTCGGAAAGATGGATATTCACTTTGTGGCTTCTCTATATGGTGACCCCAGACCCTGTTATGGACACAGAAGCGTCCGAAGAAGAACATCGTAAGCATCATACATGTGTAAGCTTGAACAAGACAGGACTAGCCCACGTCTACCACCGTCAAATGTCACTGCGAAAACACATGGCGTCAGTGATCTAGGCAGGGGGATTTATGAGTGCACTACGGGCTCTTTAACAGTAACACATTTCAGTGTTTTATGGCAAAATCCAATGAATAGGTATTATTTTGATTATGAACAGCTGTTTCCCCCCATAAATGTATTAAAAAAAAACATGAACACATGTGACCTGCAAAGAAAACATGACATACTTCCTGTGGCCAGGTGTTTTTTTCTTTCTTTTTTAAAGAAAATAACATGTTATACATAGAATTTAAGGAGTGTAACTTTGTGTGCATGTGTCTGCATCCCTGCATCCCGTTGTGCCAATATCGTGTCTGTACACACACACACACACACACACACACACACACACACACACACACACACACACACACACACACACACACACACACACACACACACACACACACACACACACACACACACACACACAACAAACGTATGTATGCATTCCATAAAAAAATTCCAACAACATTTCTAAATTCCTGCTGTGATCTTTTTCTCTCTTATTTCAGTGAATGTCTGCCAATACTTCGAAGGAAGAATCGTATGTAAAACTGGCCCAGACACACTCTAGATCAAGCAAAATGAAAAAAGGTTTCCCATTAGACCACTTGTTATGCTAGAATTCAAACATCAGTCTAGATGATAGATGACGCTTAGTCTGCCAGCGACCTGGCAGGCTTTTAAAAGACAACAGACCCGGAGATGGAAATGTGGACATGGGCTGGCTACAGTCATAGGATTTATATTTTATGAAGAGAAAAGTCTAAGAAATTTTCTTTTTCTCTTTAGAAATGACAGTAAGTTACAGGGATTTGAATCCTCCTAGGTACATCCGGTTTGGCCGGGCGAAAAGAAATGGGAGGGATAGCATGTGCTACGTCCTTCTGGTGAATCTCCTCACTGTCAGGTGAGAAGAAGCGTCCGGCGATGTCACATGTATTGGAGGAGACGTGCTCGTTTGCACATCTCTAATAAACCAACTAGTAGGGGCGCTCTGGGAGTAACTACTGGAGTGAGTGTTTTGATTGATTAATTCATTGAATACAGTACTTTATTAACAAATTGCAAACAGTACAGCAAGTACAATTACGCAAGCAATGCTGAAAGAATAACACAAAAAGCCCTGAGGGTTTGTTTCCATTGCGTTCCTATATATATTGAATTCATTATCAGGACCTACAATACAAATCATCAATGAGGGAGCAATAAAAGGTAGATTTATAGGGGTGAACACTTGCTGACAGAACTCTCTGGAGGCAAGCTAGAAGACTTACCTGTATCTAGATCCTGTTGCAATTTGACAGGTGCAGGTGCTCTTTTAGGGTTTGAATGAGGGTAGGGAGTCACAAAGTTTGATGGCTGGTGGTAGGGCCTTCCACATTGTGGTGTCAGAATAGTGGAGTATGAATTTGGGGGGTACGAGATCAGTGGAGCTCCCTCTGGTGTTGTGCCCGTGGGCGTCTCTCACTCTTGTGAAGTAGTTTGACAGATACATGGGCACTGATTCCACAAGGCCCATTGCAAGTGGCTGTACTCTGTCCTCTACCTTGAGCCATCCCAGCTGTTTTGATTTTATAGTGACATTGAGGTGCTAGTGTAACCATTTAAAACCACTTAAACCATTATTATATACTTTGGATTTGTGCAAATCTTTGAATATATATTTTTCAAGCAAACATGTTAAACTCAAATCTTTGCTTCTGGAGGTCCCTGGAACTAAATATTTTGAGATGGGGGTTGGCGGCCAAATACATATAATTTTGGGGGTCCTTGACATGAAAAAGTTTGAGAACCACTGATATAACAACATACGTTTTTCAGAAAACTGTTAGGATTTAGAAGACATTTTGTAGAATCGGAACCTCAGGCCTTAATGGGTTAATCTTTGGTTAACTTTCTTGATGACTTTAGTTGCCATTTACGCATTACGTTGCCCAGCATGGTCACATAGAAGTACTGTACACTACGTTGCTGACTGCAGTATGTCTTAGTCTTACCTGGGTGGATAATGCAGGGGTCACATTCATTGATGGCATTGCGACAGCAGGGCACAGCGTAGCCAACGGGGGTCCCCTGGATGGGGCATTTGCAGCGGATGACATCGTACTCACAGCAGCCCCTACACATGACATTCCACTCAGGTCCCGGGCAGTGATTATACAAATACCTGTAGTCTGGAAAAGAGATGCAGTTCAGTGACTGAAACCCAAACTGTGGAAAATTCCGTCAAAAAATGTGAACAACTTTAAGAACAGTGTACTTGGCAAACTGGACTCAACTGGGAAATGCTGTTTATAGACACGTGGAAGATGATTTAGGAGCAAAGGAGCAAAGAAAGGCACAAATGCAAATGCCACAGTAGAATTTCTGGAGTACATTTTATCCATTTGTACACTTTCAGAGTTAATATTGTGGATTTTACTGCATAAGCAGCCGTGGAAGGATTCAGGTCTGTTGTTGTCAAGACTGTGTTTAGGCTATTCTGTTGGAGCCTACAGTACACAGTACCCTTTCGGCCATGCTGATGCTAAAGCCTAATTTATACTTTGTTGTACGACTCTTGCTTGCCAAACTACATGCGTAGCATTTTCCATTTGAAAATCAGTTATTTTCAGCGCATGACACGGCTGTACGACCTCATCCATGCACACGACAATGTATAAATTTGTCTCCAAGTCTCCATTCCCCTGTCTGTGTTTATTTCTTCAGCTGCAGTTCTTCTGTTTAGGAGATAAGCTAACCTCCCCTGTCAGCAGATCTGACAGGGGATACTGTGGGTTTTCCCGAGAATTGCATTACATCAGTCAAGATAATCGCAACATAACACACGGGTTAAATGATTGGCTTGGAAAACCAAAACAAGTCATTAATCAGAAACTGTTTTGTACAGACAGCGACCTTCTCCGCCTCTGTCAAGATTTGACCCAATAAATCAGAGTTTTATCAGGTCGGAGAAGCAGCAATTTGTGGACTTTTCAGACTGAGTGGTCATGGTTATGTAAGAGTGAAGTTAAAAGCTGACACAGAGACAAGTGGAAATTCCACTGAGGTGGATGCGGAAGGAAAGAGGTTCAAACTGCAGTCTGCAGTTTGAAACTTGGCACTGATGTTGTTGATGTGTTCTCCAGACCTTCTAGCGCTGCAGTGTTAAGCTCCTCTTCTCCGGTCATTGTTTAAGATGGGAGGCTTAGTCCCTGTAGGGAGGTCCAGGGGCATCCTCCCCCGTAAGACAACCTTCTGAATTTCATGCATTATTGAATACATGAATCTGAAGCGCTCTGGGAGTAACTACGGGAGATACTCATGCCTACGTTTTGTGGAGTAAAATTATTGTAATTTTTTTTGTTAAGTTATTGTCTGGTAAGTAGGATTAACTTTCTCCCCAGCTAGTCGAACATACACTGTATCTTACCTTTATTATTCATCTTAAATGATTGTCTTATTCTATGTTCGTACTTAGCAGCCTATAATAAGACTGTATGGCACTAAGTGATCATGTGCCGAAAAGGTTGCCCGCCCCTGATTTAAAGTTTGCCTGTGTGGCCTGGATTCCTGCCGAATGACGGGCAAGAAGCTGCTGGTGTGAGTGATGGATCAGTGTACACAGTGGGAGCAAACCAGGGCGAGTCGAGACAGAGACGCTAGTGCTCCTGTCTTCAGACTAAATACCACATCACCCATAATCCCTATATAATCGGCATCATGTTTGTTTCACTCTTTGCTGAATAATAAATGGGAATGGATTTTCTTAAAGAAATTGCACATGGAGGGTAAGAGATTTTGTGCAATTTATCTGAGACCCTTAAGAACCCCTCTCACGATGCCATTGCTCTTCACCTCTTATCTACACTTCTGTCCTGTCATTTGTAGGCCTACTTGATACTCCCCCACCTGACAACCTGCAGTAAACACACATATATACATAGTATGTATATATGTGTGTTTACTGCAGGTTACATCGTATGTATTACATACGATACATACATACATACATACATACATACATATACACACACAGTCCATTACTGGTGTTAATTGTGTTTTTAACACACTGAGTGCTCAGTCAGTAGAGCACTCACCTTTTGACCGCAAGGTCCAAGTCTGAAACACACACACACACGCACGCGTGTGCTTACAAAAATAAGAACTTTGGCACTGATCAGTACAGCCGTTTGCGAGATTAGCTGTGCCCGGACAAACACACACAGACCGACCGCCTCCTACAAAGCCACACCGTAAAAATGTCGCTCCGTGTGTGCACAGTGCACACTATACAGTCTGAGCCTGATGAATCATGGAGTGGCTGCCGACAGTCAACTGGAGGGGGACGTACAGATGTCCTGGATTGGTATGAAACGTCCCTCCCAAGGAGACACACATCTCCTTGGCCTTCTAACAATTATGAAATCATAAATCACATTTCTCTCCAGCCAGAGTCTGGTCTTTTACTTCACTGCTTCAGCGAAGCATGTGCTTTGACATCAATCAAACAGAATGTAGGTTATTGCGACACGGTACTGAATGTCACACAAGGTCAAATTTATGGGTGTTTTATAAGGACAGGCTTCATCCCCAGCAATGCAGCATTGTAATACTGTCATAACATAAAATTACATCATTATATTATTATTAAATTATAAAAACAGTAAACAGTACTGTATAATACAATGAAAAATCCAGATGTGAAAAATGTGGTGGGGCACCTGAACAGCCCCCTCCAGTTTGAATGGGCATGACACCACTGTATCTTACAAAATTAGTCAAACTAATTATTTCATAGATCATACCTCAAAAAGTCACCCCCTTATTGTATTGGTTTAGTCCAAAAGTTGCACTACAGCAGGTATGCATGCACGCTGAGGAGATTTGGCTACATCTTCAATTGTCTTCAATCAATTCCTTTTTCAAACATGTGAAGACCCTAACCCTAACCCTAACCCCAAATGTAATTAGTTATACACACTTAATTGCAATATAGGCATAGTTTACTTGTTGGATGTTGGATAATGGCTAGGACCAGCTATTGCTAGTAGCCATCCCTCAATCCGGTTGTTTAGCCTTCTGGCTCGCTAGCTAGTTACGTGTGCAGGCTATTTAATTCCGCCAGGGAGCGCTTGTTTTGGTTCAATCAATGTCCTGTATGTGTATGTATTCAAATGTATGTATTGAAAGATTTGTTCCCTCCTTCATATATCCATTTCAGACCAATCAAGGGATGATGATGATCAGGCAGTTAAAGATGGTGATTTGTGTGAAGCAGGTAAATACTGTTTATTAAAATGATTTTATAAAACAAATTGAAGCAATTGGCATTATATAAAGAATTTCATTGAGTTAATTAAGATTTTTCCTCATCCTTCCAGATTGACAGAGAAGTTCTTCAAGTAATTACTTTTGCACAGATTTTTACACGTTTTATTGGTTGAGTTTTTTGGGCCAATAAATTTCTCTTAGCCGCCAGCTCCTATTGTCTCCCTACTTTGTGGCAGCCTTTGAGCCAGCCGGGAACAGTTACAGGTTATATGTAGGCCTACTCAGGCTAAAGTGGTGATGATGGATATATCAAGGAGGTTGAGCAGCAAAATAATTTACTGCTGCTTAGTCTGAGCTTGTGTTGGCAATGGAGCAGACACAACTGCTACTGTATGTGATGTCTGTACTCGTGCTGCTTCCTACAGTATATGCAAATTTATGCCCCTTAAAATGTCTGGGTGGGTAGAAGTGTGTGAGTAAATGAGAGTAATTTTCAATAACCATAACGAAGCACAAGTAATTGACATGAAAATCTCAATAAATATACCTAACCCAAATGTGAGATTATGGAGCTACAAAAAACTGATTTAAAAGAATCCCCCAAAGTCTTTGAATGTAATCCCTTTGTGCTTAGACATCAATCACAAATGTAGGTTGCAACACAGTATGTCACAAGGTCATGTCACAAGGTCAAATGGCCTTGAGGTTTGGAACAAAGGGGTTCCACCGCGCCTCAAGCCAAATTCAGGCTGGTCCGGTGCAGTATGAAGAAGGAAGGCACGTACTGGCTCAAACTCGGACAATTAAAGCCTTTTTTTATAACCGAGTGCAGGCAAATAACGTGACGTTTCGATGTCAATATCAATATCTTCATCAGGTCATTCAACGACCTGATGAAGATGTATTGACATCAAAACGACACGTTATTTGCCTGCATCCTGTTATTAAACGGGCTTTAATTGTCCTTCGGCCCTGAAGGTTTGTTATATTGACATTCTAGTCGGATCTCAAGGTTATTTACTTTTTTTATGGCTTGCGGCTTTTGAAGCTACTCACTCTGCACTTTGCTAGCCATCCGGTTTAGAGAGGATACAGAAAAGGCCAGTCTCGCCAGTCGCGTTACGCGCTGGAATAAAAAATTGATATACCAAACGAAGTACTCCAATAAGTATTTGAAGAAACGTGTATATATCGAGTGTATCATTGGATCATGTCTGTTTTCAGTTATTCAAGCTAGTTTAGTAGTTGTTCAAAAATACTCAAAGGCAGGGGAGCTTTTTAAGGGGATTACCCATTGATGTCCATTGTTGTCAATAATTATCCTGCTGTGTGCGAGACCTCAGGCAATATAGTTCAATTCCAATGGAATTCTATTGGACCACATTTCGCGTGCGACCACCAGCCCCTTGCACAATATCCTTGATTTCATTCTAATCCCTAGTAATTCTTGTATGTACTGTATGTGGTATGAGCTCACATACAGTCCCTTCAGCTTTCGTCACCTATTGTTTTCTTTTCTTTTTCTGGTCTTCTTTTGCCTTTTGCTGTTTGTCTTTTCGTGAGCCAGAGTTATGGTGCTGATTGGTATTTTTCTGGATTTTCCCAGGCAAAGTGTGAGAACCACAAGCATCCTTGGAATGGATGCATTCGCGTGAAACGCGTGTGGCAAAGAACCAGAGGCAGCAACATCGTGGGTATAAAACACAAAGGCACGTTATAACAAGAACACATACCCCCACAGAGAGAAACAACAGATATTTCTTAACATAATTAAATCAGCAAAACAATAAACTAGTCTATGGTTATGACATTTAACAATAATATAGTCAGTTTGGCTTCTGAGAGGATTGTGAAGTGGAAAAAACTTGAAGTGATGTACAGTATACACTACAGTATGCTGACTTCCTTCAGTTTCATGGTATGGCTTTCACTCTCCAACACTACAATGTTGGAAGCAACTACATTGTGCGTGCGTGTTCACCAAGTTGTACCAACCAGAGTCAAACCGTGACTGGTTGGTATGTGCATGGGGAAAAAGTTTTCATTTGGAGCTACCAGATTTGTAAAAAAAATAGGCACCACTACACTGATCTACCAGATTACAAGGCAGCACTAGCTCGCTATATTAGCCAGGATGATAACTCTATACTGTATATTCAAAGGTGGCTGTCAATATTGTTTGGTTTTGACGCTGCTGGCTCTCCGCTTTCGCTGACAGTGACGCCAAGCTCAGCGGCAAATTGCCACTTATGCGCGTCCTGTGTAAATCAGTGCTATCATTCGTCGATTTCACCAACTCTTCAAATCATGAGGTGAATAGCATTTCCGTTTAAGAACAACATTGCATGGCATCCAGATTAACAGAGAACGACAGACGCTTGGGATCTGAGCAGTGAGACTGGGGATTGAGAGGTGCTGACACAATCTTCCCTGCTTGCCGGACAGCTTTACTGCTCCTTAACTGAAGCTTCTATAGCAAGCTGTCCTGACAGCCTGTGTGACCTGATTTATAGGACATAAACTTGAAAGGGTCAATAGGCTTTATGAGCTGGCCTGGCAGGGTCATTACACTGATCACCACACCATGTCTTGACAGAGAAATTATATCCTGTGGACCCTACCTCTGGCTGCATTCAGACAATTTTGTTCAAAACAGCAACTCTTTGTATTGTCCCGATTTATAGTAGGATTACTTCATGGCTTCCACAGGTTTAATCTCTATGCTTTGTATTGTTCAACATCAACCAGATGTAAATAAACACAACCAGCAGTGGTTTCACTGTTTACATACTGGGAAATGGATTCAGTTTACTTTGGAGCCCTGCAGATAAGACTGTTGTTCTCTCAAAACCATGACCCATTGGTTTCTCTTTGGACTCGGGCTGGAATGCATCTCCCCCCCACACACACACACACACGCACACAGACAAGCACACACTTAAGCACACTCGCCCACCCCGTAATTAGAACTGGGATCATTTCTACATATTAACCGTGTTCTGGCTTTACGCCTAATGGTCAGAGCTTACGAGATACGCATAGTTCCCCCTGAACGCACATGTGTGCCATTAACCAAGGTCCACACCTGCAAAGAACACGGGTAGAATCGCAATAGGGTTAATTTTACAAGAGCAACTGTGTAGCAAGGTGTGAACAGGTGTGGGGGTGTGCACGTGTGTGAAATTGCATGTCAGTGAGAAATCGAGCAAGGGAGCAATAGAGCGAGTGAGGAGATAAAGTGAGAAGTGAGCGGGTGTTTTGATTGAATACTTTATTAACTGTTTGCAAATTTTACGGTTTACAATAATTGTTAAAAGGATAACACAAAAAGCCCTAGGGGCTTGTTTCCATTGTGGTCCTGTGTATTCAATTCATTAAGATGTGCATGTGCATACACATAGGCTACCAGGTGTTTATGTGTGTTTTGGCGCTAAGCTTTTTAAAGATTATGACATGTTCTCTGGAATGCAGTTTTGGCATTTATATCCTTTAATTAAACTTTTTATGTGAACACCGTGGCGTAATTGTTACCGTATTATCATTCTTCATTAAGTCTTGCTCCTCAGGCATGTGAAATGAGGTACAGGAAAGTTAGTGTTTAGATTGTCTCACCTGATTTATTTAAGTCTTGTCTCTTATCTCCAGTGTGTTTGACAACAGTCCCAGAAAGAAAAATCCCACCTTGAACTAGCTCAACTTCAAGGTGTTTACTGTCACATGCAATACACCGGGCAGAAACATTGTAGACGGTACAACTTCTAGCTTCCTCAACAGTGCAGAATGAAATAACTAACGGTAACTGTATACAGTTGTCACAGCCACAAAATGCATTATTTGGGTCAACCTCTGCTTAACATAATTTGGCCATACAGTACTGTATGTATACAAATCTTACCACAGAACTCAGTCTGTTATACATCAGTCCTGACTTTCATAACAGGGTCTGTATTCTTCCCTCACCACGCACAGTAGCCTTTGTTTGAGAGGTACCATGTTGGCACTAAGCCACAGATACACAATGAAACAGTGAATTAAAAAAAGCCACAAAGCCTCGTCTTTTCTTTCTTTCTCCCCGTAGATCCTTGTGGATACTTCTGCGGGTGGTGTGGCTTTTCTGGGTTTCATGTCATTGGTATCTGCGTTTTTCGCTCCAGATGTTGTTTTCCTAGCTGTACTTGAAATGAAACTAGCCATAATCCAGCGTTCTGGACAGACATCCCTCCCTACCTTCACCTAGTAGGGACTCCTCTGTAGCTCACATCACTTCCCGAGTTCTCGCCCCCTCGCAGGCTTCAGGGCCATGTTTCAGCAGGCAAGCATCTCTTGCACATCTTTGATGCTGGGGCCAGATACTGACGTCATTGTTACTGGGGGGAGAGAATTGGTCATGGAGCCTCACCCACTTCCCTCCAGGGTTCAGGAGATTTCTGACAACCCGCTGGCCCGCTGTTCACACAAGGCCGTTGCTGACCTCTTCCAAGAACAAGCCAAGAACAAGCCATAAACTTGCTTGGTTTTCTTCTTTTACATGTTCGCTCTCTCTGTACTTAATGTGCTACACAAACAAATACACTTTCCCAGGTTATATATTACGGGTGACGGCTAGATCAAACATTGAAATGTGCTGCATGTGCTGAACGTGACCCTAGCAGCAGTGCAGGTTTACCCATAAACCCATATCAGCTCCAAATGCTGGTGGAGGGCCGGCATCTCTGCAAGCGTCTCCCTTGGTGTCCATTTGAGAGGAATAACCCAAGGTCACTAACAGCGTTACGTTCACATCAAGCCCCCAGAGCCGATAGGGAGCAGTGAAGCACATCGGACATGTTGGCCAATCATAGGTACTGCAGCTTATTACGGCCGGGGCCAGGCACATGAACGAGCGAAAACGATTTCGACCAATGGGCTCGACTCACGAGCTTGCGCACAGAGGTGACACTACTGCGCATGCGAGATGACGTGCAGAGTGACGCAAAACGCGTCGCTTAGGCCCCAAATAGGCCGTCACATTTCCCAACCCGGAAGAAGGGGTGAAAGGGGCGTATGCGCTGGGTGAGCAACTCCATACAAGTGGATGGGCGGGGACTTCCGGTGCCCTCTATTTTTTTAAAACTCTATGGTTCACATCTACAATAACCCTTGCCCAGCCCCAGGTTAGTATCTGCAGAGCCACGCTGTCTTGTGGGCCTCAGAGGTTCAATTTAACTCCGATTTCACATCAAAGCGCTATCATAACTGCAGCTGTGCATACAAACTGCTCCGTTTCACTGCTCAGATGCAGGATATTGTCAGCATGAGTAAATGTGTCTGCCTGTCTCGCTGCGCACCAATCCCACAGCTCGGGTATTTAAACTGAACAAGGACACGCTGAGCCACAAATAGAATTTGGAAGATTTTAACTGAGCAGAATGAGAAGATAGACGGTTGGAGATGAGCCCAACATGCTGGCTTGGTGTTTTACGTTGGAGGCCTTTATGCTTTCTTCCCCTGGGGGCCTGTCACCTCGGTTAAACCTCCTCGTATTCTGCAGCTGATGGCTCTGTTTATTGTCTGAGGAAGTGATCATGCCGGGCTGTGCGTTCAGCAGCATATTGCAAACATAGAATCCCCTTTGTCTTACCTGAGTGACGCAGTACCGCTTGGTGATCTGCCACTGAATTAACCGTTTCCTCAAAGCTAAAGGTGTTTATACTGTACTGTATGACACAAACTTACCTTGGAAAAGTAGATCATTTTATAGCTGCTGTTGTGTGACTGTGTTATGTTATGTGGGTGAGAGAGAAGGTGATAGAGAGAGAAAGGGAGAGATTCCTTTCGCCCACTGCCCACAGCAGCTGTCTGGTATTTTGAGACTGGGGCGATTTAGCTGTCATGGAACGGGAAACTCCCTGGGGATATCTGTGGACATTGTGTATGTAAGTGGTGTGATGCTAAACATAGATCTCGATGGTCAGCCTACACTTTGAACAACGTCCTGTCCAATACAGTAGGAAACCTCAAGCCCAACGAAATACCTCATTACGACTTTCTCCACCTTGGAAAGTGTGTGTGTGTGTGTGTGTGTGTGTGTGTGTGTGTGTGTGTGTGTGTGTGTGTGTGTGTGTGTGTGTGTGTGTGTGTGTGTGTGTGTGTGTGTGTGTGTGTGTGTGTGTGTGTGTGTGTGTGTGTGTGTGTGTGTGTGTGTGTGTGTGTGTGTGTGTGTGTGCGTGCGTGTGTGTGTGACTGTGTGTGTGTGTGCTGAATAAGTATATGAAATGTAGGTCAGTCTGAAATATGTACATTTGCTTTCAGCATTTGGCCCCCCCCTAATCTTGGAATTAAGTTTCCCTGTTAAGAAAGATGCTCACTCACAGTCAGACAACTTTTGCCTTCTTTTAAAAATGTCTTCTCCTTCAATTGCCTTCATGCACGCGTGCAGTGCCGTGCACGCACATACGCACGCACGCACGCAAGCCTTCGAACTCTTCTTCTAAACTTGGTCTTTGGGTCTAACTCCTCACAGACTCATTAGCTCCAGTAAGGTCCCTTGGGTGCTTAGTTAAACACAGTATAAGAAGACATTTGCCGGAGAGTCGGAAATGTGTCAGAAGACCAGATGGCCTCTTGAGATTTTTTGGGAGAATCCACTGCAGGACGGAATGTTGAAGCAGCCCCTTGCAAGCAAAACCAAACCTTCCATAGATAAAATAACCCCCATTGGGATCCCTCAGGTATACTGCAAAGTGCAAACCCTGTGCATTTAACTCTGAGAGCGTAAAATCATGTGCTCACAGACGCAGATGCAAAGATAAGACACGTGTAGTACACACATGCAACAACACACACCACATGTAATTTCCTCGCATTAGAAGGTATAAGTACCTCTATTCTATACCATTATAATCCATGTTTGCAAAGTGTTGCTAAACAGAAAGCATCCATCATCACCTGATTATAGATATGATTATGCAACAAGTACCTCTGAAAAATGTACATGCCTCAAATTCCCCAATACAGTAATTGTACTTCAGTACTGGATAAATAGTTAAATGTGCCAGAGCATTCTTTGCCAGAAGGTTTTACACCAGTGAAATTTAACACAGTTGTACTCTCTGCCCCAGTCCCATGTAAAGATCCTTCCGTTGTATCACAAGCCGAAGGTATTACTTCATTACTTTATTGCACGAGTTTCTCGTATCTATTTCCAAAAGATGTGTTGGTGAATCGGAGACAGAGGGCAGGGGCTTGAATAGGATCCGTGGAGACAGCGTCTGCTATACACATTACCACTGCACAGCATGATTAACTCAAATATATGACTCATGTCCTCCTGCAGCAGTTCAAGTGCTCACCCAAGGCAAACAGGCAGATGCCTCAGAGAAGATCTCATCCACAACACCCTTTAAGGCTTTCATCAGAAGGTTCAACTCAATAACCACCAGCTGCATAGTCTGTAACAGCATAACAGTCTAAAAGCTCAGTCCGCCCGCTCTATCTCATGGAATGTGCATCTTTGTTTGGCATCCAAATTACCACAGTTCTTTGTTTTTCTTTGGGTAACAGGTATTTGCTTTGAACTGAGCAAAGAATACAACATAAGTTGTATTTCTCACAGGATTAACTGTGTAGGCGGGGAAGTTCCCAAACCCTTTTTTAAAAACTGGAAAATGAACAGACGTAAACAACACAGCCGGCCAAAACAACACAGAAAACAATCTCCTACTCTGTATCTCATAACGGTGATTGTTGAGACTAGAAGCACACAAGCTCAGTGCTGTTGTTCTTATTAAAAAGCTTACATCTCTCTTTCTCTCTCTCTCTCTATCTCTCTCTCTCTCTCTCCCTCTCTCTCTAACTGTGGGTCGTCTTTACGAGCGTGCATGCCTCTCTGCTCATGAGAAGGGGAGAGGTGATGGAGAGAGTGCTGATGCTGGCTTTTTGAGAACAAAGGAGGCAACAGACAAAGAGGCTGCGAGCAAAGCAGAGATAAAGGGAAAGGCAAAGAGAGAGGAGGCAAAGTGTTGCAGGGGACTTTGCACTCAGTGAGTCTCTCTTACCGTAGGGCCAGGATGTCCCTTGGGGCAGGGAAACGAGGAAGAAGAGGGAGATGAAGAGGTACCAGCCCTGCCTCCCGGGGGTCGATCTGCCGGTACCGGTGAGCGAGCGGGTCCCCCCGTGGGCTCGCCCCAGCTGCAGTCCCCACTCCGCAGACAGCATGCTGCAGCCTGGAACTCTGTTTACGTTCTGAACTCAGCTGACATCACCTTCTCTCTCTCTCTCTCTCTCTCTCTCAGTCCTTCCCAACCCCCCTCCCTCCCTGTCTTTCCTTCTCTCTCACTTTATTCCTCAGTATCTCTCTCTCTCTCTCTCTCTCTCTCTCTCTCTCTCTCTCTCTCTCTCTCTCTCTCTCTCTCTCTCTCTCTCTCTCTCTCTCTTCCCTTTGGCTTCAGGTTACAGTCCAGCCTCATGAGGAGTTCCACTTGGAGTGGTCTCCCTGTAACTCTGCTAACTTTGCTCCACTGCACCGAGTGAAAGACGTCACTGCTCCTGAATGAAACCAGGTTCCAACTGTGTGTGTGTGTGTGTGTGTGTGTGTGTGTGTGTGTGTGTGTGTGTGTGTGTGTGTGTGTGTGTGTGTGTGTGTGTGTGTGTGTGTGTGTGTGTCATTATCCTCACGCACAGCTGTAAAAAGTGTAAACAGCGGTAGAGAGACACACACACACACACACACACACACACACACACACACACACACACACACACACACACACACACACACACACACACACACACACACTCATGAAAACAGAGGCATGCATGTACAGTCTGGGGGGTGGGCGGGTAGACACTGAACATGTTTTGGAAACAAATTAGACATTTAACTTTACAGTAACAACAAAGAATATGTGCTTGAGTGCCTCACACATTTTATGGAATTTGATGAGGTGGTGGAACAAGATTGAAAAACAAGCATCTGGTTACTTTCAAACTTTCATCACAAATGCAAAACAAGTGAGGATGGTCTTTACCTGTCCTAAAATGGCCTGTGATCCCTTTGCGTGTTTTCAATTTCATCTGACTGTAGCCCTGGAATTAATTTGATTATTGTTCTTTCCCAAAGGGACCCCACACTGCATGCAAGAACTAACAGGCAGCACAGATCAAAGATGCAGAGTAAAGGACTCAAATATCGCTGGCTGTTTCCAAAAACAACAGGATTTAGATATCAGCAGCTGTATATGGGCAACGTTCCACTATGCGTGTGCACGTGTTGCTGAGAAGTGGAGAGGGACTAAAAGAGAGACACTGTAAAACAAGGAGTAGAGAAAATAGAGGACCAAACACAAGGAGAGTGATGGAGTCAGTGGGCAATAGAAGTAAAAGTAAGCCCCACTAGCTGCACCCAACCAGACCGAAGTGGCTGGAATCGACCTATGTTGCCAGCCTAAGGGCCACTACACACTGCACAACAACATTTGTTCCGATTATGCTCTCTTTTTTGGCACCCGCCGACAAAACCCTCGATCTGACGCCAGAGGTTTTGCTCGCTGTGTGTGAAAGGCTCTGCGAGACGATCTGGCCGTGATAATAGGGCTCGGCGATGCCTTCCCGAGCGTTTCTAGATATCTAGCACGCTTGATATTTGGCTCTGTCACTGACTGGACATCATACTGTATGAATGGGGTTGCGATCACTCTGCGAGGAGATCCGTACTACAGCCAATGAGAGCACAGTACCGGGAGGGTTGCTGGACCCGGCCGCACCGCTCCTGCACCGCTCCTGCCCGCAACAAAAAATGTCTTGCCATTTAGTCCCGCATAGTACTAAATGGCACTATGCAGGCTTATACAGGACTGTCCAGTCCTGTATAAGCCTGCAATATTTCCATTGAGATCCTAAAACATTACAAAACAGGATGAGAGAGTGGGCGAGCGGGGTGGGGGAGCTGTTTATTTGAGAGGAATTGCACACAGAGAGAAATAGTTTGTTTATTTTGCGACGAGCACGTGGAACACAGTCAACACACGAGAGGGAGAGAGGGGGAGAGAGGGAGAGGGAAGGAGGGAGAGAGAGAGGGGGGGGGGTAGAGGGATGGGGGGGAGAGATGGGGCGGGGGGGATAGAAATAGACTCTGTTCCGTTGTACCCAGGGGAAATGTTCTCCTCTGATTGAATGTAGACATAATATTCATATCTTGCTAAGTAAATAATGACCACACATGGATATCGGGTTTATTGCGTAGCCTATTTAAATACCGCCCGCGCCCGTAAGATTTGCAGTTTGGACCTGCGGGTACCGTGGGATCCCGCTGCCGTTGTAGGGCTCTACTCTGGTCGTTAAGTCCTGTGAAATAGGGGTGGGACGATATGGGTACCTCACGATACGATATATATCACGATATTAGGCCCACGATAACAATATATATCACGATATTCGACGATATTCGGTATATTGCGATATCACGATATTCGATATATATTGCAAGATATTTCACCAACGATATATCACGATATCTGAAAATATCGATATATTGTGATATCACGATATATTGCATGAAATTTCACCAACGATATATCACGATAGTCCTTCAATTCATAAACACATAAAATAGCACCAAACAGTTCAAAATCATCATTACACAAATACAGAGTAGGAAAAACAACGTATCACAAACAAAAAAAAAATGTGTTTGTTTTCGGCAGTATATCGATTATTTATTATCGATTATTTTAGAGAAAGTATCGCATCGCGATATCGATATATCGTCCCACCCCTACTGTGAAATATCTTGCAATGTGTGATCCCTTGTCGCGATCAATCGTATAGTGTGAAAACCACAACGATATGATGACAGAAAGAGACTTGTTAGCGTGAAGAGCATAACTATCTGATGACTCCCCGTCGACTTTAAAAGTCGTACAGTGTGTAGCTGCCTTTAGGGCCCTTCCCTCTCATTTGTGGTGGGCAAAACAATGTTAAGTTCATCCTCCCATTTCATGGCAATTTGCCCATTAAGTTTTGAGATATTTGCGTGCAAGTGGTAATTTTGAATTGGAATTGGAAGTTCATCCTCTGGGGAGCATGAAGATGCACAGCAAATTCCAAGGCAATCTAACCAGTTGTTGTCTATCTTACTTAGCAAACAAGTGCTGGTTCGATCAACATTGCCATCTTTAGAGAGAAAGAAAGAATTAGCCATTTTTATACTGAGATTCAGCAGTAGTGGTTTAACGAAGATCTGTTATTAATGCTAGCTTTGCTTTTTTACACAGAAACAAAAAGACTAAAATGTTTGCTCCATGTTTGCTTTTAAATGGCATGCCAGCATTCAGGAATCATGGAGGCATGCACAACAGCATCAGCCTCTAGTGTACCACTATGCTCTTTGACAGCTGTTGTCAGTAGATTAGATACATTTATAGAATATAGCCTACGCATTTATTTCACAAAATACCAACACAAAATCGACTGATGACGTAAAGTTCGAAATATCACAGCTGCATCAACGATACATTACAACAATAGCCTACAGATTGAAATCTCTGTGTACCTGTGCCGGCCACCAATGTATTTCAAGGTCCGCCCAACCGATCGACTTCAAACTTGGCGTGCGTATCGCCGAGAACTCGAGGGAGTGATGCGCCGAGTGTCAGTCGGATTAGTGGATCTCCCAAAGTCTAATTATAAATCGGTAAATCCCCATGGAGTACCCTGATGTCATTAACATGACGTCATAGTACTGACGTCATAGACTGGCCTGGACAACATATTTGGGCATGCCTGATATGGAGCTCCATATATCCTATTATACATTAGACAAAAGTCCTAGCTTCCGTCCGCATTCATTTCCCCTCGCCACTCATTTCATTGTTTCCGACTAAACACAACAACAACATATCACATGTCACTACAAGACGAGCCACAACGTGCGCGATTAATTTACGGGTGGCGTAGGCTACTTTTCATTGCTCACTACACATGTGCCTCCTCGGAGCATAATTAATTGCGCCCAGCACAAACTGACCACATTACGGGGACACCCTTTCGTTCCCTTTAGCGTGGGCACCGCCGAGCGAAACCGAAAACAGCCGACGCAAGACGACGCGGCCGCCATTGAAATCTCCCCATCTGCACAACAACAACACACGCGACCACACTCACGCTAATATGTCCGTCATTTTTGTGCTATGCACATCACACACAAAACATTAAAACACGCCAGTGTCTCAACGCAGCCGCTAACAACAACACTGAGTCGGCACTCTGGGTTGCCAGGTTGGAGGACAGGCAAGCAGACAGGTCAGTGTTGCCAGATCGTGCGCCAGGAACAAGCAACCACCTTCATTAAAAAAAAAAGCCAGCCGAAGGGGTCCGCGATGTTTCGCGGGGGTTCAAAGGGGTCTGCAATGTTTCACGGGGGTCCCCCATGTATATATTTTTTTTAAAACAAAATAACTAAACTTTTTTTTTTTTACTTTTTTGTCGGGACATTTTTGACCCACAATTTTTTAACCCCAAAATAAGCGAGCCCTCACTAGAGCCTCGTGCGCGGCTAGGGGGCAGGGCGCCCGGACCTCTAGTAAGCATACAAAGGACACAGACAGACAGACAGACAGACAGACAGATACAGAAATCTCCATATATGGGCATAAAAGGGACACAGACAGACAGACAGGTACTCTGACAACGAGTACAACAGGTATTGCATAACCAGGTGGGGCATGCATTCCCAACTTGCATCGTTCCCGACTTGCATCTTGCACTTTCACAAAATACAGACACAAAAATGTTATGTATTGTTATTCATTTAGGGTTTGCTAGTTGACTTAAATCTGTTGTTGTTGACAATGAAAAGTCAGGACTCCCATTTTACCCATTTCTCATGATATAAAATACGATTTTGATTGATTAGGTTGGGTAACTTGTGAAAATAGATGCGTTGAAGTGGTATTTGAGTGATAAAAAATACATCGGAGGAGAATTTGAAGAGAAGAAGGAAACTTTTTTAGGCCCATTCTGTACCTTTTATATGTACAGCTAAGTGGAATGATTTAACATTCTCAGCTTTAACAGGCTGTGTAAAAGGTGCTACAGACCGTCTCACTGCTGTTTTCTTACCACCTTTCACCACCTTCATACTGTTTGTCCGGATGCTTAATAGTTTATTATGTGGAACCCAAGGCTTTTTGGGATCATCTCAACACTGGCTTTGGTTTTCTCCTTCAACCGTCTGAGAGACTACATCAACACATACATTTCTAGACATGAGAATGAAACTTGTATGGCTACATCTGGTGTTAACTATGTCGCCTTTTTTTTTCTTCTTGTAATAATAATAATAAAATGTATTTGTATAGCACCTTTCATGACATGAAATACAGCTCAAAGTGCTTTACATAGCAAGAATACAATTACAGATAATTTAACAATAATGCAAAAAAAGAAAAGCAAAAGCGTAAAACAACATTAAAATAATAGCAAAAACGGCAGTGAATCAGGCAAAACAGTGAGGACATGAATAACAACACAGGGATTTAAAAATCAGCTAAAAGCAAGAGTGAAGAAATAGGTCTTGAGCTGTGCTTTAAAGCTATCCTCAGAGGCTGCCTGTCTTAGGTGTAATGGGAGTTTATTCCACGCCGTCGGCCCGTAGACCTCTTACTTCATAAATGTATCTTTTTCTTTCAAGACCGCAAGTCCAGTCTTATTGTTCCACGCTCGAACGTAAGAGCACTAAGGCATATATGGAGGCTCTATATTTTCCTATGAGTAAGTCCTTGTAAGTCATGTGTTGATGTGAAGTAATTCTGTGAACTGCACTCTGTCGCACGTCTTCCTTAGTCATCCCACAAGCAGTGATGGACAAAAATGACGTCACTCAGTAAGCTCTCCATCCAACAGTTCTAAATGATTATCATGAAATGGATCGTTCCGATACTTGATTATGATTGGCTGAACCCCTTGTGAAATACTCACACCCCTGTGATCGCATTACATCAGTATTACTGTGCCAACCAAATTGTGTTGCTGCGACTGTGTTGCTTGCCAATCATTCTCCTAAATGTCACTGAAGAACTACTTAGCTTGGGGATGATCTGTTTATCAATAAATTATAACATTTTGTGTCGCTGTTAGTTTATTTTATGAAGCCTTGACAAGTATATTTAGCAACCATTTTATCAAATAAATAAGCCTCACAAGGCTGTGGTTTACAGAGATGTTGTAACAGCTAAGGCGTTTCAACAATGCCCTTTAGCTGTTTCAAACATACCAGCTTAAAGACAGAGTTTGTGCTCTGGGTTTTGGATTGTTTTCAAGTTAAATGTTCCCCTTTTTTCCAGATTTTGAATTCAAGTCTGCAAATAAAACTGTTGGTGAGGAATAGACACTGGCTTACTGCTGCTGTTGCATTTGTCTCTGTCTGGCCAGCTTTACTACATTGTAAGTGTTGCTGCTGTCCTCACTTGTACAAGCAGGAGCAAGATCCTATCTCCCTCTATCATCCATCCATCTTGCAAGTTCACCTCAGAGACACTCCTGTGAGTAAATATGTGTCCCATGACCCACAGATGAAGCTCCTCCTCAGAGATGTAGCTGAGCTTGCTGGGGCTTGTTGTTTAAGTCTTTCAGTTAGCGCCACAGTGGCTGCGGTTGGCCAAGTAGAGTGGGCTTCTTACAACACCCCAAAATGCATAATGAGGTGTTATTAGCACGAAACAAAGGATGTGATATGGCAGGGGGTGGAGGTGGCTGGCAGCAAATTAAAAACATATAACACTTAATTTAAAGTCCAGAAGAAATGTACCATGACATCATTAAAGGTGTCAAATGCTTGTAATTAATGAGTAACAACTACTTTTGTTGTACTAACGAATGGCACTGTTTGAAGTGAAGTGTGAAGTGTTAGATATAGAAGATGTTGGGGCTGTTGGCTATACAGTAAGTGAGTAGAATACCAGTGTGTGGAATGCTTATAGATGTTATTAATGGCTTTAACATCGCTGCATGAGGTCACAGAGTTCTCGTCAGGCCAGTCAAGATGAAGGTGTCTGACTCTGGAACCATGTGGTTTTAATATCAAGAAATATAATCGTAGCATCTTGTGATGGAGTGTTTTTTTTATTCTGTTTCTATGGTTACACATTGGACACAGTAA